>NW_017535852.1:1692509-1724397 GCF_001853355.1 Bactrocera latifrons | reverse complement strand
TTTTTTAATTAAAGTGTATTCCTAGCTAATCAGGTAATATATCAAATACTTTTTATTACAAACTAATTAATTACATTAAGCGAAATCCACACATAATTTATTGTATTTATAAATAAAAAGTAATAACAATTTGCAGTAGTGTAAACAATGTCTACGGCAATCGCTGATTATTAATGCCTTTTCACTGGCCTTTCGAAAAGCCATAAATTCAATTAACGAAACAATTCAATTTGCTCGACGATTGCTTTGTTTTGTTGTTGTCTTGCGTGTGTTTTTTCATGTTTTTTCATGTTTTTTCGTTTTGCTTTAAATTTCCACTCAGTAAAACAATTACAATACTCATTCGAGCATGAAATAAAAACAAATTGAATTACATGTTGCCATTCGGCATGTAAGTGCTCGTAATTTATGTGAACAATATTAACAAAGGAGAGCTTATCGCCAACGTATGCGGACATCGCATGGCTGTACACACTATGTATATATGTAACTACATAAATGGAAGTATGTATATACATATGTACGTATGTGAGTGCTAACGACAAAATGTATATATAGATATATGTATGTATGTATGTATATAAATGCTCCCTGTAAGGGGCTTTATTTGTACATATGTTTGTATATACATATGTACATGAATATAGTATGGAATAAGATTAAATAAAACTTTAATTAAAAATGTAATTAGCATATTTAAAATGAAGAGTTTAATAATAGAAATAAACCTGAAATCTAAATTTAATATAAAATAAATGACCGAAAAAATGCATTCAAGTCGAAAGTATTTATATCCTTAATACAAATTAATTAAAGTACCGTTAAAAATAATTAAAAGTAAGAAAAAATGTTAACTTCGGTTGCACCGAAGCTAAATACCCTTCACAGCACAAAAGGTTCCTTACAAGGGCATGGTTCCGATCGTTCAGTTTATATGGCAGCTATAAGCTATAGTGATCAGATCTGAACAATTTCTTCGGAGATATCATTATTGTCTTATACAATAATCCGTGTCAAATTTCGTGAAGATAGCTTATTGAATGAAAAAGTTTTCCACACAACCACTTGATTCTGATCGTTAAGATCGATCAGTGTGTTTGGCAGCTATTAGATATAATCCTCCGATATCGGCGTCTCCTTGCCGGAGATGCAGCTTCTTAGGAAGAAGAGGACGAGTTAAATTAACTGCGGTCTCCACTGCCTTTAGACTCCTACGGACCTTAACCTTCTTTGACATTGACCTACCTATAGACTATTAGATGAAATGATTTGAACCCGGAAGTCTCGGCATGCTTACCTTCGACGAACCAAAAGACGTAACCGAAACTGACTTTAGACGTCTCCACAAATTGATGCTGGTTTCAAAGCGCTTTGTCGATTTGTAAGCGAAATAACGTAAAGTATCATACCTATGATATGAAGACTACCCATATGATATTATACAGATATGATTTAAGGGGTTACATGAGTTTCGCGACATCAAAAAAACGCTGCCTTATTTATTTCCATAACTTCTTCATTATATTGTCCAAACAATCTCTGAAGTTAATCCGAGTAATAGTTTTGGAAATACATTCTATCGCCTAAATATGTAGAAACTACACAATATATTACTTCGAGTAATATGTTTAGATTTATTAGAAGACAAGGATTTTCTTTTATATTTCGGGGTTAGCGAACAAAAACCAATTTTAATCATCGAAAATCGCTTTCTTGCTTTTCAAAATATTCTATTTATCAATCGTGATAAAGGGTGATCCGTCTTCAGCGGTTAGTTTTCCATGTTTCTTGAAAGACAACTGGCAAATAAATGGATGTGTACTACTCAGAATTTATTATTCTGCGCTGTTCTATTGCGACATGTCTAATTGTCCAAAAAAGAGGCAAGCATTTTATTGGAAGTGCTTCGTACGCAAAGATGACTTTGGTTCGAAATCATGCTCGAAAATCTACGAACCATATCCTGTCATGATGTCTTAGAGTGTTTCGAAACACCACTATCGTACTTTTTTAACGTTTCTCTCGACCAATCGACACCAGGCCTTTTTTGCGCGTCACGTTGTGATCTAAGACTTCGAGTGAATTTACCATACCATCGGTAAACATAAGCCTTTTACGGAGCTTCATCAACAAAAATTTAGTTAAATTTATCGATTCAACTCTAAGAGCGACTTGCTATCAAAGTTTGACACTTCGTCTCGTCAATTGAACTCCGAAACTCCTAGATATTTAACACAAGATCTAGATAGTACCGAATACAGGCAAAGTAGGTATTTCAAAGTCTTTCTCATGGCAATTTCTCTGCACCTATCGTCCACACTTATGCAACTCGGCTCGCTTGTGTGGCCAACAGCCGAGTCACAGTACTTTTCCCTAGTAGTGAATTCATCTAATGCCATCAATCATGCAGTTGTTTTTGCCACAAAGCTTTCCAGTGTATTGTCGATAGGTGGTAAGTTGAGTAACCTTACTAGTGCAGTCATTGAAGTGGTTTCTAGCGCTCCCGTTATGCTGCGAACAGCTAGTCGGTGTATCCGCTCCATCGGATGCCTATAAGAGATTTTTTTCATAACGGTGCACCAGACCAGAGCGACGTAAAGTAAAACTGACTTGAATACCCCTGCTTAACACCAATGCATGGGATGAGGTGAAAGGCTGCAAGTAGACCCTAGCATTATCTCACAGTTTGTTGTCTAAAATTACTCTTAGGTACACGGCATGCTCCTTAATTGTTAATTCAACTCCGTTAAGGTTCACTCGGGTTTCAATAGCGGGATTATGTTGCTCTTTGTAAGGACTACGATATCCGTCTTATCGGCATTTACCTGTTGCTGAGTTAACCCACGTGGAAAGCTGTAAAAAAAATTATCGCGCGGAACTTTTCGCGATGAAATTCCCGTTTTTGGCTGAAATGAATATTTTAAGTTACTTTAAACTGCACAAATAGCGCTCGTATGTATGTAAAATCATTCTGAGTATGTATAACAACAAAAATGTCAAACGATTTTTAAGATGAAGAGGTGAGTTGTCACATTGCAACACTAGGATTGCGAAATCCCGAAATGGGAAAGGCAACCTACCTATTTTATTTAAGTATCCTCTATCCATTATTTTCGATTTGAAACATAAAACTGTACGCATTTCTGCGCATCGCATATAATTAAAAGTCATGCACAAATATCTACTATGTATGTATTTAATATAGAAATTTATATGGGCATGTACATATGTCTCTACACCTCTCGGCAAAGCGGGCGAACAACAATATTTTGTAGCTATAAATTTAGCTCTGGCAATTAATATGCAATGCGTCGCTCGAGAATCTATTGTGTTAGAAATAATTACACGCGACACATGCGTCAAAGCTTACAAATATAACACATAAACATTCCAAATACATATGTATATGTTTGGTGTATGTATGTCAAGATGTTCGTGTCTACATAAATTATACATTAGTGGCTGCTCGTGGCGACCATATTCAACAAAACCTTATAAATCGAACAAAAACTACTGAATTGTAGTAAGTGCAAATAGTACAAAAACAAAAGCAACTATAGCAAAAACTAAAATCGAAAAACAACACAAGAAAAAGTAGCAATAATAGCGGAAAATACTGATAAATCAAAGCTTGAAAAGTTCCGACAACGTAACGATTTACAGCTACTTAGCTACTTGCTATTCAAACGTTTCGTGGAAGCGATTAGCGAATACAACAATAACAAATTGCTACTAGAGGGGGCGGCAAAAGGGTTCTACACTCGCACGAGGGCTACGCGAGCCAATAAGGGTCGAATAATGAATGAACCGAGCAAAAAAATAATGCATATATGTAGAAAATATGTACATATACATATATGTATGTTCGTATATAATACATAATGGGTGATCCACTACCTACTTTTTAAGGAAAACACACGGAAACTTCAAATTTAGTGGAGAACGTTCGTGCATTTCGACAGGTAACTGAAGAATGACATGCGTGATGTTTTGCTCTAAAGAATCAATCTACGCGAGATTGTTCGCATAGACTTTAGATTTTACATATCCCTACCGGAAAAAGTCTAACGATGTGATATCACACGATCTTGATGCCCAAATCGCGAAATTATCGCTCACCGAAGTGTTTTCTCAATAAATCCATTGACCGATGCGATCTGTGGGAAAGTGGTGTTTTCTTGTTGAAACCAAATTTCGCCGAGACTACGACCTTCAATTTCAGGCATCAAATAGTCGATGATAATGGCACGATAACCGTAGACAATGACGATTACATTCTTACCGGCATAATTTTTTAAGAAATAATAGCGATTGTGTTTTTTGGATGAAATGCAGCTCTTAAATCTCTCCAGATTGCTCTTCATCCCAAATTTGTCAATTGAGCCAGAAGTGGGCCTCATAGCTGAACAACGTTTGTATCAAAAAAGTCGGTTGTTCTGTGAACTTTTTAAGAGCCCATAAAGCGAAAGTATATCGCTTGTGAAGGTCGGTCGGCTTCAGTTCTTGCACAAGCTGTATTTTGTACGCTCTCAATTTAAGATTTAAAATGCACCAAGTCGTTCCATACATCAGTCCGAATCGCTGCGAACATCGCCGAATGGACTCTTTACGGGCTTCGGGTACACTCTCAGCTAAGGCTGCTATATTTTCGTCGCTGCGTGCTGGACGATGTCTATTCGGTCGAATGTTATCCAGTAATTAATGCTAGTTCTCAAAATGGTTCATGGTGTTGCGACTAGTACGCTCAGTAGACCGATTATGTTGACCCTAACTTGAAACGCGCGAAACACTTTCCTTACAGAACGTGAACTTTCGCAATAGAGTTGACCGCGAAATCTTTTCATAATAAAATAGCCAATAGTACTAAACAAAACTAACATGACATCTTTACACGACTGTCGTAGGAATGGAACTATTGACCACAGAATCACTGGTTTAATTTTCTCTAATGAGAAATGAAGACGACGTATTTAATTGCTCGTGGGTCTTTTTTCTCGGTCGGTTTGGCAGTTTAACTAGACTTCATTAACAAGGTCGAATTTGAGAAAATAAAAGATAATTGTCTGTCAAAATTCCTCTGTATTATTTAGCAGATGGTCTTTATAATTTTATTATTTTTTTGGTTTCAATCTTAACATGAAACGCACAGAACCCGAAATATGTTTAGTAAGTTACTGAGATTGAAATCTCTTGGAGAGTTGTACGGCAAATAAAATGGTTGTTCTTACATTACCTTGATTCTAATATTATGTCAATTCTTCTTTTTTTCTAAATACATACATTTGTTGCCCTATATTCTCCAGAACTATATCAGCGCCCTTACAATCTATCAGTTTATGATTATATCAGTGTATGGTTCTGTGCGGCAGTAAAATCTTGTCAGCTGATTGCCATTATTTTTAATGGTTAACTGCCTTCGGAGGAAATGAAGTCAGTAGTCCTCAGGATTAGTTTACAGAACTCCGTTCGTGATATCAGGCATTCCTCTCACTGTGGAAAAATTCAAAACTCAGCAGTCAATGTCAAACTGTCGGAGTAAATTTCGGAATTTCGAACCGAATTCGCACGGGAGGAACCTGTATTAGGACAAGATTTTGTTAAGATCAACGAGTAAAGAACTTTATAAACTAAGCGAACTATATATAGTTCTGCTCAATGAAATCAGTATTTATCAAAGTCTCAATTATGATCTTAGTCTCACGCTCTTTGGCTTATGAAGTCTTTTCCTTAGCAACAGAACTTTGCTTCGCTATAAAACATATATTTCCTCAGCACACACTTCAATAACTAATATGCAATTATGGACAGACCGAAGTTTTACGATATACAAATATTTCCTTTGCAATAACAACAATAAATATCAGCTGATTATGGACTAATGAAATCCGCGCCCAACTGGGTAGAGAGAGGTAGAGAGAGACGGTACGAAGCAGAAAACATTAAAGCACATTGTGAGCAAAATTATAGACTATCAAAGGGAAGAAACATTACATAAATTAAGCTGTAAGTATGTTTGTATGTACATATGTAAGTGCATATATTGTGATAATAAAACCAGCATAAAGAATCTGAATGTCAGCACTTTGTCGGCGAAAGCCTTAGAGGGTAACAGTGCTTTAACAGATGAACTTGAAAACTCGAGTATATGTATTAATGTACATATGTACGTGTGTAAAGACTTTCTGTGGTTTAAAACATTATTTTATGTATTATTTATTTAAACGAGATTACAAGAAATAAACATGTGGAATTTATTTAAATAGAGCACTAGTTATGTTACATTACTAAAGCCGAGCGGACAGTCTGGCATGGTTTGAGCTAGATGGAAAATAATAGGTTGCCAAAAAAGTCTTGCGGTATTTTTATTGAATTTTCAATTGTTCATACATTTTTTTTTAAGACTCATGCCCAGCTCTTGACCGATGCTACGGCTGCTACTATGCCGGTCTCTTTCGACCAATTCAGCGGTTTTATCGCAATTTTCGACGACAGGCCTTCCGGAGCGTGGCGCATCTTCCACCACCTCTACACCAGAACGAAACCGTTGAAACCATCGTTGTGTGGTGAAAATGGAAACTGTATCGGGTCCATAAACTACACAAATTTTATTGGCGGCTTGAGATGCATTTTTGCCTTTACCGTAGTAGTACTGTAAAATATGCCGTATTTTCTCTTTATTTTGCTCCATGTTTGCAACGTTATAACTCACGAACCACTTAAAAGAAACGACAATCAATCAAACGCGTGTTATTATTACGAAGACTTTCTTGCACAAGCTGGAAGAAGAGCTAAGAACTTGAAGTTATGGTAATTCCATGTAAAGGAGGGAGAGTTATATGAATAACTGGAGGCCTTTGGGCTTTTTGCAAGACCCCAACGCGCCGATTAAAACAACAACGGCGCATTTTATGCCGAGATCTTAAATTACAAAATACAGCTTGTGCAAAAACGAAAGCCGCTCGACCTTCCCAAGCGACATCGCTCCGCTTTATGGTTTCTTGAAAAGTTCAAAGAAGACCTGAGCCAAATTTTATTCACCCATGGGGTCCATTTATGCAAACAAGCAAACCTGCTGCATTTGGGACGATGGCGACCTGAAGAGCTATCAAGAGCCACCATTAAATCCAGACAAAACAACAGTTTGGTATTTGGTGGTTTCCATATTTCTTCAAAAATTATGCCGGAGAAAACGTAATCGTCAATGGCGACCGTGATAACCGACGATTTGATGCCTGAAATTGAAGTTCGTAATCTCGGCGACATTTCCATTGGCCACCAAGATCGTGTGATATCACACCTTTAGACACTTTCCTGTGTTGATATATAAAGCTCAAAGTCCATTTGGACAATCTCGCTTCGATTTAGGTCTTGGAACAAAATATCAGGCGTGCCATTCGCCAGTTAAAAGCCGAAATGCTGGAACGAGTTATCGAAAATTGGAATCAACGACCATTTGACCATTTGAAACGTAGCCACGGCCAACATTTGAAAGGGATTATCTTCAAAAAACAAATGCCAAAGAATGTTTTTTTCGAATCATAATAAATATTACCCATTAAATTTGAAGTTTCCGTGTTTTTTCTTTAAAAAGGTTGGGAACGTCGAAATGGATCACCCTATAGTTATTCAAAATCATTGGAAATTAAAAATTGTTTGATTGTTAGAATTCATAAATTAAATAGTTAGATGATGTACTACTGGTACTAAATCCTGAAAGGACTTTATTTAAAATTATTTTTCCAAACAGAGTTGCCACTTAGAAAAATTAGAGAACGTGATCAAAAGAATTGAAAATTATGATTTTAAAATTTTTTATTTCATAATATTTTTAAATAGCGTTGCCACCAATTGTTTTCACATGGTGGCCTTTTGGCCGTAGAAATTAAAACTTTTTTTAAATGTAAAAAAAAATTGTGATTTGTGAATTGAGAACTTTTTAAATATTGTTTATAAAATACAGGGTATTGTGAAGGAACTTCCAAAAATATTTGTAAACAGTGTTGCCAACTTATCTTGAAAAAAGTAAAATTATTTATTTATGTGGTAAAAATAATTTTTATCTAATATGAGAATAAAAATTACTAAAGAAATTTGATTGAGTAACCTTTACACAGGGCTGCCATAGTATCTTTTATATGTTAAATCAGATAAGAATAAAAAATACACTGTTTTTAAGATTTCTTTTTATTTTCTTATTTCGATTTTTTAGATTTTTAAGATTTTATTTAAAAACCCGTTTAAATATTGCTTATTTAATAGAAAAAGTTTTGAAATAATTTTTGAAAATATTGGTAAGCTGTATTGCCAGCTTATTATGATAGCATAAAATAGTTAATTGGCTACATGGGAACCAATTTTGATCAAATAAGCGAATGAAGTATTAAAAAATAAAATTAATTCGGTAGCATAGGGTTACCATACTAATTTAAAAGCTGAAAAAATTTAAAAATATAAAAAATATACGATTTTACAATTACAAATATAGTAAACAGCTGGCAGAACATATAATTTTTTTTTTCTAATAAGTAATATTTTTACACAGAGTTGCCACTTCGTAAAAATAAACGATTATTTCATTTTAAAAATTGTTAATTAACTAATTTTGGTAACTGTGAAACATAGTGTTATCATAATAATTTTTTTTTATTAAATAAATGCATACATTGTAACGATATTTGCTAAATAGCCGAGTTGGGTTTTTTGAAAATAAGATTTGGAAATTTTTTGGTTCGTGCTGCAACCAGCGACAATAGAATAAATAAATTGATTAAAATAATTAATAAAAATTGCTAAACAACTATTTGACTAAAATATGTACAAACAAAATTATTATTTTCGAAGGGTTGCCATATGATTTTTTTTTCTAAAAATATTGAAATTAATACAAAAATTTTCGTGTAAATTTTTTCGATAATAAAGGTGTTCATATTTATACCCCGATTATACACTACGGACAGATGGGCATAAGTAAGTACCCATATGTATAATATTATATACTCTGAATTTGTAACACCCGGAAGTCAATCCGGTGATATATGTATACATATATACTCGTAAATGATCGGCCTGATGAGTTGTGTCGATATTCCAGTTCGTCTATTGGTCTGTCCATCTGTATTTACTCTATATATTGATCTGAAATTTTCCATACATCCGTTTCGCAACAAGAAGCTGCCCTTTTGTTGGAACCGCTGTTATTGGACCACCATAGTATAAAGCTGTCATTCAAACTGACCTAGGAAAATTAAGATCTTGTTTGGAAATTTTTTTTTATTGCGCACGGTAGCATCAAGAACTTTTGAACAGATTATTTTATAAAACAACTCTATAATATCTGAAGAAATTTTCCAGATCGGATCACTATAACATATACACACCTGCTCAAAATAATAGTTACACGATAAAACTTAGTACTCTAAACAGTTTAAGAAACTTTTTATGGGCTGTATGCGACAAGTTATGCTGTAAGTTTAATTAAGATAATATGGCATCGCCCTTTCTAAGAGAATGAAGCATGCGATCCCCCGAAGTAATGTAGTTTTGCGTGAATACTCAGAAAAAAAAATTGCTCAATATAATAGTTACACATAAGTGAACTTAGCTTTTTGTGAAAACAAAATTAATTTTATTCAGTTTTTCAAGTTTTTTTTTTATCTGAATTGGTAAGTTTTCTTTCATTAAAGCTCAAAATGCTGCAGATAAATTAAATTATTTTTTAATCAGATGGGTCGGAAGTCACATTGCACAGTTGAAGAAGCCCGGCTGGTTTAAAACCTCAGAAAGTAAGGAAAATCGCTTCGGCAAATTGGGAAATTAATGGAAAGGTCTCAGAATTTTGTTAAAAATGTTTTAGAGCGAAAAAACTAGTAGGGAGACTCGTGGAAGGCCACAAAAAAGCGAGTACAGTTCGTGATCGCCACATTGTAACTATTTGTAAAAAGGACCCATTCGAGTCGTCGAAGGTGATAGCAGCAGAAATTGGAAATGTAGCCCAAACAGTTCGCAGTCTTTTGCAAAACGCCAAGCTACCAGGACGTATAGCCAGGAAAGTTCCATTAATGCGATCAAAAAATTCAGATATGAAGTTAAATATTGCAAGAAGTCATTTAGATTGGTCAGAACCTGAGGGAACAAAAAAGTGGAGAAACATCTTATGGAGCGTTGAAACGAAAGTAAATTTGTTTGGAAAGGATTGTGAGAGAATTGTGCGTCGTCCAAAAGGGAAGGAGTTTCACGTTCGATTCACAAAAAAAAAACTGTAAAGCATGGAGGTGGAAACGTCATGGTGTGGGGATGTTTTTCTTGGTATGGAGTAGGTCCTATATACCGGACAACTAACAAAATGACAACGTCGGAGTACAAGGAAATACTCGAAAATGTCATGATACCCTATGCTGAAGAAAACTTACCATTACGTTGGATATATCCCAAATGATAATGACCCAAAACATACCTCCAAACTGGTTAAAAAATATTTTGAAAATAATAATGTTAACGTTTTGAAGTGGCCAAGCCAATCCCCGGATTTAAATCCCATAGAAAACCTATGGGAAGAACTAAAAACAAATTTGGCGAGTCAATCTTTCTCTAACAAAGACCAGTTATGGGAGTGCATACAAAAAACTTGGTATGAGATACCTAAAGAAACCTGTCAGACTTTAATCAGTATGCCCAAACGAATAAATAAAGTAAACCAGAATAATGTTGGATATACTGGCTATTAACTGCGTAATGTTAAATTTACAACAAAACTGTTTCATCATAATTTATTTTTCAAAAATAATTGTCTTATTAAAAGTGTACCTAATTTTTTGAGCAAGTTTATTTTAGCTATGAAATGTTTTTGGATCTACATTTGTTTGTTTTGCTTTTTTTTTAATGAAGTTTATTTAAATAAGCTTGTAAATATTTGAAAAATATATGTATAAGTACGTTTGCGTTTTTCTTAAAAATTTAAATATAACTTTTTATTCATAAGCTTTACTTGAAAAGGTATTATGTAACTTTTATTTTGAGCAGGTTTGTAGCTGTCATGCAAACTGAACGATCGGTACGAAATGCTTGTAAGGAACACTTTTGTATTGGATTAGCGTATCTGAACTTTAGTGCAGCTATAATTTCAGTACAACCATTTTTTCTTATTTTCATATCTATGTACGGACTTTCATAACTTTTATTGCGCAATATTCAAAATATTGACTTTAAAACCGTCTGTTTCCTGAAGTCACGCAAACTTTAAAATAAATATCATAATTTCAAAGATGCCGTTGTACACACACTTGTAAGTGTATACATACATATGTATGGCAGTATGTACGTGCACATATACTAAACAAACATATTTATATGAACTTATGTAATAACTATATTGTATGTAAATTTGTTATTACTTATAATCAACATGGTACTTGTAATATGAGCATAAGCAATAAAATGTGGCAATTCATGGCGTGTTATCGCGACGTCGGTGTCGATTTGCCTTACGGAAAAGCCTAGGAAGCGGTATAGATTGCCAGACGATCACCAAAGGCACACACACACACACACGCAAACACCAACATACGAGTATGTGCTATGTGCGCGGTACCGCGGCAATGAGCCCAAAACGAACGCTCCCACCAAAGCTACTCAAACGCTTGCCAAAGCGCCTTTAATGCAAAGTTTATTTGTATATTGCCTCTCTGCTATACACATACATATATGAATATACAAACATACATATGTACATATATACATATGAATTATAGAATTTCATTCACCATTTATTTGTATGCTTGGCATACACATTCGACGCGAGCGTGTGAGGATTCAAATTAAGAAAAAGAGTAAGCAAAAAGTATGCTTATCATAAATTAGGCATTTGTGGGCATGTGGAAGCGCTGCGACTTCCTACATATGTATGTATGTTTGTGTGCGCGTTTGTTTATAAGTTAATTGAGACACTTATTTACTTTTCTTTTTGTTTTCAGTATTTAGTTATTTACCGCTAGTGTGATAAGTGCGCGCGCGACAAAAGCTCGTAGACTTGCCGTCACCGCTCTTAAATTGTGCGAGTGCGCGCACTTGGCGTGGCGAGGCAAATGCGGATTCGTTCGATTGCTTAGCCGTGAGAAGGGCGCTTCTGTCACTACAAAAGCGGTTAGAGCCTGCACACAAAATGGCTGAGGCGGCTGACATCAATTCCGGCTCGGTGGTCGCGTGGTTCCTCACAGCTATGACCTCAACTTACATCTTACAACATCGACCTGAAAGTTTGCCCCTCACTTTCCACCATACCACTTTGGCAGTGAATAAGCCATAAGCTCTCATGTTAGGCAACAATCAGTAAAAAAAAAACAACAACAATTGGGGCAAGATGAACTTTACTAAGAATAAGTAGGTAGTTCAATGGTTGTCCCAGGTTTTTCACGAAGTATCTCAGTCAGAGAAGGTAGTTGTTGACCAACACCTGCTCAACTTATGTGAAGTACAGAGGTCCAGGACTAGAACCTAAACGGGCAAAGGAGACCCAACTCATTCACAATCCGTTGTAATTAGAACAAAATTGCCCTATCTTCCAAGCTCAGGCTGCACTTCGAAGTAATACATCTAATGCCACTTTAATGGCAACCACCTGGAAAGCACCTTATAGATGAGCTGCCCCAACAACCTTTCCACTGAGATTCAACCCAACCGCGAAAAAGTTCAATGCGCCTTTTGTTGTTGTAACAGTTATCTAGTCCGCGTTAGGGTGTTAAGGTTCAGATGAGTTGTCAGCGAGATCATCCAACGGTGGGCTCAGGAAACGCGCTGTTTCGATTGAGTCACACAATAAGGAGAGTGGTTTCAGATGTGTGGCGTTAAGTGGGTATGTAAATAGTTGGTTAGAGTCACGTGAGAACGTGCTGCCTGCTAGACATACACATACATATTGGATATGTTGGAGTCGATTCTGAATAATTAGGAGTTTAACCTGCTGCAGTATCCAGACCACGCTGGCTACTTACAACTTTCGAGTCTATTACTGATAATCTCGATAACTATTATGCCTTGAACAGGGATATCTGTCAGGAAACAAACAGTCATCACATTCGCGACTTCGCTCCCACGCCACTATTGACAGTTACAACATCGACATCGAAGTCGTAGAGAATTGCGTCTATCTTGAAACCAGCAATAACACCGACCACATTTCGCATTGAGTATGTAATTGAAAAGTAAAGTTCTCTCTCGACGAACAAATACTAAATTCTACTAGTCACTCATTATCCCTCGTTCTGCTGTAGTGTGCAGAGGACAGGATGATGGCAACATCTGATATGTGAGCGAGATTTTGAGAGAAAGGCTTTGAAAGGTTACACGATCTTTTGCGTATGGCCAACGACGAAAACTGACGCAACGATGAGCTATACGAGATACATATATGACGACTTTGACATAGCTCAGGGAATTAAGAGACAGCTGGCTAGATCATGCCGAGTTGACACTCCCTGGCCGGATAAGAATCCGTGTCCGTTCCGGTTGCTTAGACTCGACTGTTGTGGGAACAGTACGAAACCCCAGATTGCTATCTACGATAACGGTACCTTATACAAATTGTATAGATCGGAGCACTATAGTGCAAAGCAGCAGAGACTGATGAAAATCAAGTGTTTAAGGAACTTTTGTAAGTGTGAAAGGTATTACAGCTTCTTTGCAACCGAGTTGAAGGCATTTTCAATTTTTGTAACATTTTAAATATTTAAATATTTTTGTTGTTATTTTTACACACTAATTCTCTGCAACAGCGTGAAATTCTGGACACTTGTGTGTGAATTTTTACTGCTTTTTAGAATGTTATTCCCCTTTTTTTATTATTACTATTTTTTTGTTTAGATAAACATGTTGACATTTTGCTTTGTATATGTAAGTACATACATACGTATGTATCCGGATACAGCTAATATGAGTAGAAAGGTTCATTAAACGAGTGCTTAAACTGCTTAAACGTTATTTGCATAAGTATGCGTTCGTATGCATGTGAGTGCACATTTTAATGGGCTCCATAAAAATCATTTAATTGTGCCACAAAACAGGGAATTTCATATGCAACAACAACATTTTATACTCACATCTTGATTGTTACCTACACAGAAGCTTTAAATTTATTTCTTGATTACTTTAATGCGAATGCAAAGTGAAGTTTAGTGTTCGCCGTTCGCCACTAGATTTTGCGGCGAAATTTATTAGACGAACACAATTTTTTGACACTTGTTTTTTACTCGCACACAGAGCATGTAATTAAAATATTGATGACTTTTCAGTTATAAACTAAATATGTAGATATGTACATATGTACATATGTATGTATATACTTACATAAGCAGTTATATTTGTATGTATCTATATATCAGCTGGTTATTTTACGTTCAACTTATGCTGCAGTGAATTSTGGAATTTGGGGTTTGAACAAGCGATAAAAAATTGAACTGAAAGTTTAAGTGAAGAATCAAATCATCACATGCAGATACATATGCACATATATTTATATAGATAAAAAAAAGAATTTTTTTATTATTATTTCGCGCATATTGGGTTTCATTGACGTTAATTTTTAATTTCTGAGAATAATTCAAATAAGCATAGTAAAATGGGTGAGATGGGATGGATACTGAGAGTGGATGAGGGATGCGAGACGCATTTGCAGACAAAAAAGAGAGAGAAGCCGAAATGCGTGAGTATGAAGAGCTTGACAAGCTCTAAACCCAGGTAATGATCGAAAATTCTACGAAAAGCTGCAGCGAGTAAACGAAGGTTTCAAAACCGGAGCATACTCTTGTAGAACCCCCAGAGGTGATCTAGCGACTGATGCGCAGAGCATACTGAAATTATGGAGAGAACAATTCTCCAGCCTACTGAATGGCAGTGAAAGCATAACCAGAAGATGGTGAAGCCGATTACCCAATCAATGGAACAGACGCTACATTGCTGATAAAACTGATAAGCTGCATGCATCAGTTTTTTTGTAGAATATGGAAGTCGGACTAAAGCATGCTCGACGATTGAAATTTAAGTATTCTCTGCCCAAGTCATAGAAGGGGAGACACCACAATCTGCGCCATCTACTGTGGGATAAGTCTCCTCTTTATCGCATATAAGGGTTTATCGAGCGTGTTGTGTGAAAGATTAAAGCCCATCGTCAAATAAGTGGCCACCTTATCAGTGTGGCTTTAGACCTGGAAAATCAACAACCGACCAGAAAGTCACCATACGCCAAATCTTGGAAAAGACCCGTGAAAAGAGATTCGACACACACCACCTCTTCGTCGATTCCAAAGCATCTATAGACAGCACGAAAAGCACCCACGCATATGATGCTAGTTCTGAATATGGAATCACCGCAAAACTAGTACGGCTGTGTAAACTGTCGTTGAACAATTCCAAAAGCTTCGCCAGGATCGGGAAGAACGACTCCGAGCCGTTCAATGAATACCAAACGAGGTTCCAGACAAGGCGACTTCTTATTGTGCGACTTTTTCAATCAACTCGTGGCGAAAATAATTCGAGCTGCAGATGTAAACAGGGAAGCTACCATCTTCTAAACGAGTGTAGAGCTGCTAGCGTAAGCCGATGATGTGGATATCATTGCCCTCAACAACAGCGCGAAACAAATGGCTCTGGTAGTGAACTACTAAACTAAATATATCTGTCATCAAAATAACAGTCGACGCACTCGCGACTTGGCTAACACGTCGCTGTTGAAAGTATAACTTCGATCTCGTAAATAATTTCGTATATATTGGAACCAGCATTAATACCAACAACAGCGTCAGCCTCGAAATCCAACGCAGAATAACTCTTGACAACAGGTGCAAGACTTCTCCTTTCACAAGTCACTTATCATTCCCGTCCTGCTATATGGACGATGTCAATATCTGACGAGTCGGCGGTACTAAATTTGGAAAGAAAGATTCTGCGAAGGATTTATGGTTCTTTGCACATTTACAACGGTTAATATCGCATATCTTATAGCTGCATAAGTTATGCGACGTTCAACGAATTAACAGAATTAAAAGACATCGATTACGCTGGTTAGATCATATCATCCGAATGGATGAAAACACTCCAGATCTGAGTGTAATCCAAGCAGTACTCGCCGGGGAGAGCAGAGGAAGAAGAAGTTCTCCACTCTTTTGGAAAGACCAATTGCAGAAAAAGCTCGCTCCACTTTAAATCTCCAATTGGCGCCAAACAGCGAAAAGCAAGCTATAACCGCATAAGAGGTGTCTACGCTAATAAAGAAGAAGAAGAAGAGATAATTCTAACAAGGTAGACAAAATATCCCTGCCGCAGTTTTCCAAATAGTTTTTAAGCGATCTTGCATCATGAGTTGGAACGTTGTCATTGTAGCCGAAAATGCCGCGAGTTTTTGAGTCCCTCTGACCCCATCAAATAAATCGCATTGCCTTCGCGTACAGGATATTCGGCTCTGCCATTGTTTTGCCAGATTGGCAAGGTTTCACATATGATTTTTTTTTACTTTCAGAGCTGGCGTGTTGGCTCCGTTTCTCATCGCCAGTCACAATCTGTCTGATCTCTTGGCTTCAATTCATATGGCACCCAATTTCCTTGCTTTTTGCTTCTAATTCCAAATGTTTTGAAATGACTGCTTGAGTGACTCCCAGGAATTTTGCGAGCTCTTCTTTTGTTGTGGCAACGAGTAATGCCTTTAAACCTTTTTTGGTGTCCAGGACGTTTTTCGTCTTTCAAAGCAAACTCCACTAATTTTACTCGTGCAAATCTGTTTTGTGGCGTTCGCACAAGTAGACAATGTATGTTCTAGCAGTTATATGCTTTTTTTATAAATATTATACTTTCAAATAATATTATATTTCCCGCCCATATTACATTAAAAATCTTCAAATCATTTTAACTATTTTCTAGAAAACACCTTCTATATTATGTTTCTTTATTCACTCACATGATAACCAATGCTGATAAGAGTATCCAAGTACTTAGAGAAAACCCAAACTGTCTTTGCCTAAAGGTATTAACACTTTCTATCGAATAATTGGGATATACCGAAAACCAAAGCACAATGCGCAGAGGTTATGGCAATAAATATATGCAAATATTTAAGTTTATCAGCACTCTGGACTATGAAACGATAAGGATGAAGCAAACCTCAGTTGATAATGCACACCTTTTGTTGGACTAACTGTGTACCAGCAGATTCATATCTATCTATTTAGACACAGTCGGAAGCAACTTATCAGTAACGTCTTATGGAGACGGTAGTCGATTGCTTTGAATAAAATTATAGAATTTAATCATTTTCAATAAGAACTTCATTACCCACCCAAATTGGAAATGCTCCTAGAATATCATGTCGTTTGGGCAATGATATTTCCTTAATACATTTGAGGATGTTGTTTCATTCATAGTCCTTGAAAACATTTTTGCTCGAGGAGACTCATGAAGCCCAATTGAATATCTGAACGTCATCTTAGCATCAAGTGGATTAAGACATTGTTATTTCCATTTCCAAATGAATTAAAAATTTTGGAGACTTGTCTTCCATTCACCACACTCAGTTTGCTGATAAGCTAAAACGTCTAAGACATTTTGTAGATAGGTAACTCTCGCAGAGTGCTGTCGAGTTGATTAGATAAATAACCGGTTTTTTTACAGTTGAAAAGTGGGATCATGCAGTCGTTTCTTGCCAACACGCCCATAGATCAGAATTAGTTTTACAATAGCTGCTCCCTAAGGAGTTGTAGCCAATGTAGCTACGTAGTTTGGAAAACGATGCATTGACTTGACAGCCTGATAATTCATATAGAGTAGATATATATATAGAGTTTCCTATGTGTTTTGGTGTTTCGGGATATCTCCTACATATCTATATTGTAAAATGTAGAGATGTTTCCTAATTTTTTAGGAGCGATGAAATGCTCACCTATATAGCAAACGACACCTCCTAAGAATTACTGTTCCCTTGAATTCGATTGTACGTAACCGGAATGGAACTGGTTATTTATCAGATCAATCTGCATGAACCCACTTTCCAAAAGAAGAAAATGTTTGGCGTGGAGGCATAATATTGGTTGTCAAAAAAGTCTTGCGGTATTTTCGCTAGTTCGCGCTGAGAGCGCGTAGTTCTAGTTTTATTCGTCGCATCGGGTCATGCTATACCTTTTTGGAAAGCTCATTTCACGCGTTAACACGTGTTTGATTGATTGTCGTTTCTTTTAAATCGTGAGTTATAGCGTCGCAAATATGGAGCAAAATAAAGAGAAAATACGGCATATTTTACAGTACTACTACGATAAAGGCAAAAATGCATCTCAAGCCGCCAATAAAATTTGTGCAGTTTATGGACCCGATACAGTTTCCATTWCCACTGCACAATGATGGTTTCTACGTTTTCGTTCTGGTGTAGAGGTGGTGGAAGATGCGCCACACTCCGGAAGATCTGTCGTCGAAAATTGCGATAAAATCGCTGAATTGGTCGAAAGACACCGGCATAGTAGCAGCCGTAGCATCGGTCAAGAGCTGGGCATGAGTCATCAAAAAATAAATAAAAAAAAATACCGCAAGACTTTTTTGACAAACTATTACCTATGCGCAAACCAATAAAAACTTTTTAATTTATTAAGAACGCAGTTGGTGCGTGGATGAACTGTCTAAATTAAACTTAAGACAGCGCTTTAAACTCCTGGAGCACTGCAGTATATTTCAAGCAAAGCTTTTTTTTAACATCTACGAGTCAACATCTACGTAGGCAGCCAAGCAGCAATCCAGGCAGAAACCTCGTTTCGACCAGAAGTGTCCTTCTACAAGGTGGCTCTTCACCAAGGCATCGATGGCAATAAGATAGTCGACGAAATTGCCAACAGCGGTGTGTGGTTGACAACCGATAATGTGATCAGACTAACCTAATTTTAGGGCCCATAGCGGTACTATCTGGTCTTCAAATGAGCAAATTAGTGAATGAATGCAAAGAAAAACATTAACTTCCATTGCACACTCTTCAAAAGTGCATTTCTTGTGGCATAAAAGTTATACTCTCTTCAAAGATCTTCAGTTTGGTCGGACACTTTGCTATAGTGAACGAATCTGAATAAATTCTACGGATATTCTATGCCAAATTTCGTGACGATATTTCTGCAAACAAAAAAGTTTTCCGTACAAGGACTTTATCGGTTACTTTATATGGTAGTTCTATGCTGTGGTGGTCAGACATCGACGGTTCCGACAAACGAGCAGCATCTTGGAAAGCACTTGATGTGTGCGAAATTTCATAGGGACAATTCACATATGTATATACAGACAGACGGACTGACTAAATGTAGTCATTTAGCCGAGGTGATCATTTATACAAGTATATTCTTATATATACTTTATACTCAGGATATAAATATTTTCTCAAAAACTTTAAATCTTTGAGCACAAGCGTTCTCAGCAAACTGCCCACGGCTGTACGCGCATTCGCTTCGGTAAACGAGTCATAATGCCAGGCACACCTGCTGCCTCAAAGCGTTTGTACGTGTGTGTGTGTCTGTCTGTACGCGTCTAACAACGCAACAGATTGCATTTTTTTAAGCTTTATACAAACAAAGCCATACACACACACACATTTTATTAGTTAAATTTCACAAAGAAAACACATGTGACACCAATATTGTGTACGTATGTACAAATACACGTATGTATGTCAGTGTGTGTGTGCATAGCTTTGTGACTGAAGTGAGTAAGTAGATTGCTCTTGTTAATTGCCTTGTATTTACTCACCCATATATATAGATATATGGTAGTTTTGTATGTATGTATGAAAATGTGGATGTTATTGCTGTTATATTGTCGTAGCTGCATATTTATTATCTTTATGCGAAATAAAAGACAAAAGCAACAACTAAACGTACTACGTAGCTGCAGGTAAATGACGCATAACGAAGGCATTTAATGTGCTCGAGCGTGAACGCTTCAAAGGAGAAACAAAAAACCAAAAACAAAAAAAAAAAAAAAAAAACGGGGGGTTACAACAACAAGTAAAGCGTCAGCGAAAATTTGTTTAATAAATTGACAAGTCATTGTACGGCGACACATGCAGATACGTCTATTGGTGGGGTATTCCCGTAGCACTATGAAGATGCAAGCACACACACACACCTGGAAACTTGCACATATATTTATATATACATACAGACATATATACACCGACAGATATATAAATATGCATGCAGATTTTATTAAACAATGAATAATATTGTTCACTGAGTGTGCCATAAAGACACACATACCTACACGCATGCACATATACATGCATATTCGCATATAATTAAAGTTAGTGACTTATTTACGACCTCCTGTGGAAATGAAAAGATTTTTATTTGCCGTTTTTCGACTTGTTTTACGGAAAAGCAAAAAAGCATCAACAACAATGAAGGGAACAAGAAGAACAATTTGAAAAAAATTCCCAAACAACAAACACGATGATTAGAAAAATTATTAACAACAACAACAAAAAAATAAGAAAATACACCAAAAAAAAATTACGACAACTTTTATAAGTGAGAGAGCAAACTAAACGAAACAAAATTTTTAATAAATCAACAACAACAACAACGATAAGGGAAACAAGACGATCAAGTAGAAAAAAATATTAGAACAATAACTACGATTACAAGAAAAATTAACAACAGCAATAATGCTTGGAAAAAATAACAACAACAATTAAAAAAACACAACAACAACTTTTAAAATTGTGAGAGCAAATTCAAAAACAACAAAAAAATTTAGGATAACAAAAACACGACAAAAACTCTTCTAGGGTGGCAAAGAAATCACAACAACAACACCACAAAAATGTCAAGCCGCACACGTCAATGCAGTGCTGCATTTGCAGGAGAACTTTTTAATAAAAGCAAGCAAGCACTAAGTAAACTCAAACGAATAATGTGGAAGGAAGGGGGTGAACTGTGACGCTGAGTTGAAACACTGCAGATATTTGCAAGTGAAAGGAAAAGAATTTAATCTTTCACTTGCTGAGTCTGACTAAAGGTTACAACTTCTAAAAAGTGATTAGTAAATGTACCGTTATATTGTTGATTATATGTACCGTTAGATTGTTGTTTATATGTACCGTTGGCTTGGTAATGAGCAAAATGATTTTAGTTGAGATGTACAGCATACAGTAATTTAGATAATATTTTTCCGAAAACTGTCCCTCCGGAAAAAATGTTTCAATAGCATTGGAAACTACCACTTCTTAAGGAGGAATATGAAAGATTTGGCGGGCGCTCTAAGAAATTTTAAGATTTTTAGACCTCCGCTTTCGTTGCATATTTCTTAAAAGTTGCCACCTTTGAATGCACATATTTTTAAAAATATTTATGTACCGAGCATAAAGTAAAGAGTATGTATATTTAATATCAGTTTTTGGAAATTTTTGGTTTAATTGCTTCTACAGAGTTGCCATCTTTTGCAAAAATGTAAATAAATTTTCTGAGTTAAGGGTACAAGACATACCTATACGAATTTAAAGTATAACACACGTTAGAATAACATAATTGAAAACAATATCGGATAGTGTTGCCACTTGTAAAAGTGTAAAATAATAAAATTTCCAAAATTTAAAAAATACGCAAAAATATAAGGCACTGGTTTTCCAATTCATTTTTTAATATGTACATATAACGACATTTTCTAGGTAAAAAATATGTATTATACCTATGTTTAACTTAAAAATATTCCTGCTACAAGCAATTGATTTTCATTGTTCTTTATATAACAACTATATACTAAGTGGACCGACCATAAAGATTTCTGCGAATATTATAATGTTTCCTTAGATAAAAATGCCTACGAAATTTCGTGCAGACAACTTTACAAATAAAAAAAAGTTTTTAATAAGAGATCAAAATTTTGAGTGATCGGTTTGTATGACAGCTATATGATATAGTGGTCCGATCTAAAATATTTCTGCGAATATTATAATGTTTCTTTAGATATTAGTCCATGCTAAATTTCGTAAAGATATCTCTACAAATAAAAAAGTTTTTCCTACAAGGATAAGACTTTAATCGATCAGTTTGTAGGTCAGATATATGCTATAGCAGTCCGATTTCAAAAATATCTTCGAATATTATAATGTCGCCTTTGTTAATGTTGCATGGCGAATTTTTTGCAGATATCTTTACAAATAAAAAAGTTTTCCATATAAGAATAAGATTTTGAGCGATCAGTGGTCCAATATCAGCGATTATGACAAATGAGTAGGTTCTTGGCGAGAAATGGAAGTATACAAAATTTTTGAACAATATTTGAAGTACTAGTTTGCATGTGGACATACTTAAAAATGGGTACTCAGCTCGTCACGTTGATCATGCACTTATGCGTACGAGTCTAATTTATAGCGTCTTACAGCTGTGAATAATATTTTGAAATTGCCAACTGTATAGCATATATATAAATATATTTTTATATATTGTATAATATATCATTGAGCTGTGACTTAAATTACACATTAATCCGTGCACTATTTTACCAGACTTGTGGCGAAATTTCAAATGCATTTCTGGGAATCATATAACAGCGCTTTCATTTACATATCTACTCATATATTTGTAGCCACGCGCTTTCTGAACTTTGTAGTCTGCTTGATTGCGGCGCAGTTCTATCGAAAAGTGCGAAAACTGGTGAAATCGGAACGTTGCTCAATCGAGTGGGTAATCAGATGCGACTACTTGTACTTTAGACCACTCAGCGCTGGTATGACGCATGCCAAGCGGTGTGGGTTGTAAAATCTAATCAGAAAATATAAAGCATGACTATCGATTTATTTATCTGTTTTTTTTTTTTTTTTTTTTTTTTTTTTTTTTTTTTTTTTTTTTTTTTTTTTTTTTTTTTTTTTGTTTTATGTCTGTGTTTTGTGCCGACTCATTCTCACAGACCCACTGACCGATTTAACCTATTCGCACCGTGAGTACACATACACGCACTCAGAATCGCACCTGCCAACACACACATACATTTATATACATAGCTACGATAAGATAATGGAGCTGTGGACTACAGCTGTCTGGGGGAGATGGCCGCCTGATAATTATGGGGCATATTTTTTCGAGGTTAGGAAAACGTAAATGAGTTTATTTTTGCTACACAATGTTAACTTTGCAAATATGTACAGCTATATGAAGTATGTGTACATGGTATATGTGTATGTATATATCGAACAAATGAGCCAAATAGTCAGACACACTTGGGCGAATAAACACCTCGCCTATGACGCAAGGCCAATGACGCGGCCATCCGCCTGGGGAGCCACCACAGCTGAAGCGTTTGTTCGAACAAATGATAGTGCAGACACACACGCTCACGAATTCATACATACAAATATATATACATATATGTACATATATTTACAGCTACAAATTTTCTACGTCACAGTACAGAGTTCTGTTGCGCGGCCAGCGATATCAGTAAGCCTTATAACTATCTCAGCTAACCAAATCATTTATATGTATGTAACTGTATAAATATAGATGTACTTCTATATACATATGATTGTATGTATGTGCTCCCTTTCTGTTAGTCCGTTGAGCACTTAATGACACATACAAAGCCAACAATGAGGCGACACTTGGTAATTGATGCTAATACGTCAATGAAGGGCACACATTGATGTGTCTGCCTGTATGTACAATGCATACATATGCATTTATTTGTATATACGCATGTGTTTGTATACTCTGAAATGAGTGTAAGCATGATTAGTCGTTTGAAGGATAAAGCAACCTACGCTTTTGGCCTTTGACTATTGCCACTTCACACCAATGCGTGGTAAATCCATTTAGCTATGTTTGTAAATATATATAGCTTTATATATTTACAAATTTAATATGAAAATTTTAGTTTTTATACTTATATGTACATTTACCTACTAGTCGATTTGCGCTTATAACGGAATGTAATATCAGTTTTAACTATATAAATATAAAGCGCTCAAACGCGGAACTCATTATGACATTGAGAAACTACTACTTCTTTTGCTATACATTTATATAAAATTAGTTAGTATCAGTATTATTATTTTCATTCCCGTTACCGAAATTTATAAAATTTTCAAAAAAAAAAAAAGCAAAACAATAATCGATATCTTTTTACAAATAATCGATATTTAAAAATAAACTCGAATAATCGATAAACACCGAAAATAAATTTAACTATGTTAATATTGTGTTCATTACCGTTATCGATTTTTTAATATTATGTAATTATTTTTTAATAATAATCGATATTTTTACTATTTCTACGACTATATGACTACTAATATAGCTACCGCTTTTTATATTAAAAATACTCATAATAATCAATGTTAATCGATAAACTTCGAAAATTGTTTTACACAACATATTTAGATGCTATGTTTAATAATTAAAGTGAAACGATTTACATTTTTCGATTAAATTTTATTTTCAATTGGTATTCAAATATCGCAAAGAAGGCTTTTTTTCAGCTTAGCCTATGTATTTGAAAATTTTGATATGTAATCAAGCTTTTATTTTAATAGTGATTGTGAAAAACAATTATTTTTATCGTTATTTATATTATATTATTTATAATAAAAAAGTATTAATAAAATCGGAAATTAAAAAATTTCGATAAATATGGATAAAAATTAAAATTAAAATGCCGACAATCAGAATCAGCCTAGATTTATTTTTATTTTTTTTTTTTTCAAGAAAATTAACCACGCAAATCGATACATTTTCGATAATTATTTTATCCATTTTTTTTAAGATTGAATACAAATCTTTTATATTTTTTTTATAATTTTTTTTTAATCAAATCTACATGCCTTTACAAATCGATATTTTTTCGATACATCTTTAATATTGATTTTTATTTAAAGATTCAATATCAAATATTTTTAATCTTTTTCTAATTATTTATAACCAAATCCGAAGATTTTGCTTTACTACATGTGTTTACTTGGAACGCATATCACTTCCAGGCACAGAAAGGCATTTATTAGTTATTAGTTTGAGCATAGAATAGAATAGAATGTTATTTGAGGTAATGCACCGCGACCTAAGTTTGAGCATAATTAAAACACTGTCTTATTTCTTGAATTTTTTTTAGTAATGTGGGCAACAGAAACCTTTTGTTTGCTTTCTTGCTTTTTTGTCGAAAAGAATAACTAAAACTATGCTAAATATACTAACAAAAATTCTGAATTGAAGTTTACCAGACTGTCTCAAATATAGTAATTTTATTTTTTAATTCTAAATACATTAATGTATTTATTAATATGTACTTTAATTTCTAGTGTATTATTAAATATTAATTTTTGAATCACATGCTTTTATATAAAAAATTTCAACATGTGGCAACACTATTGAAAAAAATTTAATATCTGTTTTTTTAAATTATTCATCTTTATTAATTCAACATTGGAACAAAATAAGTGTACAAGTATATTTCATTGAAATTTTGGGTGGTACTGTGCGTATACGTAACTTTTACATATCATTTGCTTTCTTGTTCAGAGTTCTGAGTTTATTTATTCGAATTCATCATGGTGATCGTATGATATGTGTATGTGACTATATGCTATTTCTGTAATAAGTTCAGCACTTACCTATATTTTATCCTTAGAGTACACATATTCATATTGTGAGACTACTAGACGTATACGTAACCTTAATTCCTATATAGAGTATTATATCTTATATAATATTATATATTAGCATATTAAGTTTAAAAAAATAAGAAAATAGCGCAAAATAGTAAAACCAAAATTTTGTTGTCCAGCGTTGCCATACATATCGAATTTACAAAACAAAATTGACACATAATTCAAGTAATAAATTATTTTGCAACAATGAGTAACTAACTTTTAACACTTGTTGTTGTTGTAACGCCATAAAATATTACGCATAAGCTTTTGTAGCATATAGTCTGGCTTGAGCTCCTTCTTGTTGGCGTTAATATTGTTTAACACTGTGACCGCAGCGCCACCTATCGCCAACATTTTATTCATTTATACAATATATTATTTTATAAAAATATGTGAAAAATATACCATCCTTCAACCACAACGATTTACTTATCTCACGTAATAATTAATATTGTACTTCCGAAATAGTGTCAGTTGACTAAGAGCTTAGCGCTCACGCCCACACGAGTGAGCCAAACTGAGAAACATAACACTCAACGAAATAAATCTTTCTGCCACGAGTCCACTTTCGCTTATTGACAGCGAGAACTTTTGGCACAGCACCACCTGTCAGTTGCGTCACTCGCTGTCAAACTTCGTAAGACACGCTGACAGGCACTCCAAGTGGATTGCTGACATATTTTCACTTTACGCAATTTGTTTTGTAGAAAAATAACTGTTCTTGTGCACTTAATAACCGACAATCTCCAAAATGTCTAACTAAAAGGGGCTAAGTGAGATGGTCAAAACACTAATGCCCTCAAAAGATGTATGGTCACTTCCTGTACTTGTGGTTTTGCCTGTATGTATGTGTGCGTGTGACAATACTTTTTCACATATTTATGTTTTTACTGCGACCACCGAGGAGGTTTTGCTGTCCAGTCCACACACACTTGCCAAGTAAGCCATAAATATCTGTTTCGTGTACTATTTTTGTGGATGTGGCTGCGTGTGATCACATTAGAATAATAAATACTGACCAGTCAATGCATTGAAAAGTCCATAAATCATTTGGATGGCGCTGTGAAGCGAAGCCAAGTAAGCGAGGAATATGTGTGGCCACCTTACGCTTACTGAGCTCCGCGACTTTTCTGTGTACGTTTGTATTTAGTATGTGCATGGAACTATAAAACGACTTTAGTCACAAAAAATGTGTTTTAATATTGTAGGTTTTCAATTGGATTGTTAAGTTAGCTTCGCATAGCAAAAAACACCTTCCGACTAAAGATATATTGTAGGACACACGGCAAACCAAGAAAGCAAACTTCGTTGTTTGGGACGTTAGGACCAAGATTTTGTTAAACGATTTAGAAGCACCGAACTCGGGCTGTAGGATGTTCCATATTCTGTTACCTCAGTACACAAAAATGACATCTTATTGAAATGGCTTTCAAGGTAATGTTAAAGGTGTATATATAATATACACGTATATGTATGTGAAGATCAGTGGATGCCAAAAATCGGGACCCCGTCTACGGATCAAATCAAAATTAATAAAACTTTCCAAGGCGAGTTCATTCTGAAGATGAGAGCAGAAGAGATTGAGACTGAGACTCCTAAAGGGAAAAAGATACCAGCAGCCTCGGATGAGATATCC
This sequence comes from Bactrocera latifrons, assembly GCF_001853355.1. Classification (NCBI taxonomy): domain Eukaryota; kingdom Metazoa; phylum Arthropoda; class Insecta; order Diptera; family Tephritidae; genus Bactrocera; species Bactrocera latifrons. Next base: position 1,697,119 of record NW_017535852.1, on the reverse strand, counting down.
CGCTTTTGATGACTACCACAGCAAACGAAACCAGGATTATCATTTGAGCGCATGCACCTGTAATGACCGGTCCCTTAATTGGGAAGGTGCCGCTGCCCAGCTGGTTGATGTCCTCGTTAGAGTGAAGGCTGACAACACCGCCGTGCACGAAATGCGAAGGACCGGACAAGAACTGAGATACCGAGAGTTGAAGAGGGAAGCGAGACGCATTTGCAGACAGAAAACGAAAGAGGCCGAAATGTGTGAGTATGAAGAGCTTGATAAGCTGACCAACAGGGGTAATGCTCGAAAATTCTACGAAAAAATGCGTCGGCTTGTAGAAGGTTTTAAGACCGGAGCATACTCTTGTAGAACCCCCAAAGGTGATCTAGTGACCGATGCCCAAAGCATACTTAAATTATGGAGGGAACACTTCTCCAACCTGCTGAACGGCAGTGAAAGTACAACGCCAAGAGAAGGCGAACCCGGTTCCCCAATCGATGAAGGTGGAGCAGACGTTCCATTGAACGACCATGAAGAAGTTCGAATAGCAATTACCCGCCTTGAAAACAACAAAGCTGGATTGCTATTCAAACACGGCGGCGAATATATGATAAGGAGTGTGGCTTTAGACCTGGCAATTCAACAACCGACCAGATATTCACCATGAATCCTGGAGAAACTCTTCAAAAAATATCAATACCCCTCAGTTTTTTTATCGATTTCAAAGCCGCTTTTGATAGCATAATAGGAGCTACCTATTCGGAGCTATGTTAAAATTTGGTATCCCTACGAAACTCATACGGCTACGCAGAATGCTGCTGAACCGCCAATCAACTCCGTTAAAATCAGGAAGAACCTCTCAAAGCCGCTCAATACTGAACGAGGTTTTAGGGCTTTTACACACAGTGACACTGTCTACTCTTAAAAGTAGAATGCTACTGGAGTACGTAGATGAGCCTTAACAACAGCCTTAAGCATAGAACCAGAAGCGAAAGTGGTCTACATTGGGGCGAAGGATAGCAAGACAAAGTACATGGAGGCCACATACCTTGCGTCTTGGGAACGAAGTCACTGTTGGCAACTATAAATAAATAAAAAAGTTAGGAACTTTGTATATCTCTGAAGCAGCATAAATTGTATCAATCGAATCGATCGAAGTCTGCAGATCAAGTCCAGAATAACTGAGACCTAGAGGTCTCGCCAGGCAGTAGAGACGCAGATCTCTCTCTCATTATTCCCCCGATCCGTGATGAGAAAGCACCTGGAGCATTAATGAGAACTTTTCTGCACAATATCTTTGTTGCCGTCCGCGTGAGTGATGAGTATAGAAGAAAATGAAATTTCGCGTCCAGCGTAAACGAGTTTCTTAGAATAGGTGGACAACGGTAGCAAAAGCACCCCATCCAATGTAGGAACCAAATACATAGCGACCCACATGGAATGTACTACTGGCGTGACCTCGCAGAAGAACAGAGGAATTTGGCGAAGTTTCGAAGAAAAATACTAATTTATACTTAGTCTTGTTTACCTGTCTAATGTGCATAATTATTTCTTTAATTTTTTTTTTTCAAATTTTTCGTTGGATTTTTTATTTAATTCTAAACATTTATTGAATTTTTTCATATACTCCTGCAGCGTTTGGCCCATTTATAATGCAGAGCATACGAGTACCTTCGGCTTAAGCAGCGTAAGACACCTGTTTTTGCTAGCAACTATCGTTGATCTCTAGTTATGCTGTTGTAACATGCTGTCTGCTCTCACTTCTACAACTTTCTGCCAATCACGCAATCAGTGCAATCGTATACTAACATATATAGACACATAGGTACATCTCTGAAATTTGCAAACAAATTGCAGAAAATATGTATTTGCTCGAAATGCCAGCCTTGCGTACAATTCTAAATACATTGAGACAAAAAAGTATCCAGAAATTGTAACTAACGAGTGGTACAAAGCCTTTAGAGACGGTCGAGAGATCCTTGAAGACATGTCTCGTTCTCGACAATCTCCGGTCTCTTCAACTGAGGAAAATATTATAAAAGAGAAGGATATGTTGAAAATCGTCAGACAAGTGTTAGAAAGATGGCAGAGAGCTCGACATCTCTGGCGAGTCCGTTCGAATGATTGTGTTGGATATTTTGGGTATATGAATTTTTACAAATTGAGTACCGTAAGCAGGTCTCTTTGGACATTCTTGGTCGTACGAATTCCGATCCCACATTCATGGTGAGCTTTATAACTGCCAACAGGACACGGGTTTGTGAGCTTGACATGCAAACAAGTCAAAAATCGTGTTGATGCTCATTATTTATGTCAATATTGGTGGTTTGGTGCAGCATGAATTTGTGCCGATGGGACAGATGGTCAAAGCGGGGTTCTATTTTGCCGTATTGAGGCATTCGCGTGAGAATATTCGTCGAAAACGGGCGGAATTGTAAAAGAAGGACGATTGGCGCGCTGTTGTAAACTTGGCTATAACCGCGTAAGCGATGTCTAAATGGTAAACCACCGTACCGAGAATTCTTTAGCTACTAGGTGGATCAATTTTCTGAGCTTAATTTCCTCTAAAACCTCGGAGCCTTGGGCTTAACAACTTATCTGCAACTCTTTCGAGTTCTGAACTTCACAGAACAGTTCTACTTTGACAACTTGTGACAACATTAAACGAGAACTATTTTGACAGAATGTATGTATGCATGTACATGCAAGTCTATGAGCGCAGCGCTCGAGGATGTGGCAGCTGAAATGCAATGATCTCTGCAGACAGTTGAGTCGTTGAGCTAGACCCAGTGGCTGGGCCAACAGACCAAACCAAAAGAAATGGGCTGTTATGGGAGTTTAATAGACGAAAGCCAAGCTGGTTATCGCTTTACGTCGAAGGCTGAACAACATAGTAGGCCAACAACAAGAGCAATAAAAAAGCAACAACATAATAAAGTATAATAAAAAGTCAGCTAACAACACGGGTTCTCGGGCGCGTACAAACAACAACAGATGCGTGCGTAAAAATAAAGTCAAAGACAACAAGTATGTGCGTAAACGGCCAGCTGCTGGCCAGGTGAGCGGCCCGACGGCCTCCGTCAAGCGCAAACAGCCGGTCAACGAGTCAAGTAGCTTTGTGGGAATTTGTGTGTGTGTGAGTGTGTTTGTATGTATGCGGTAGTCAAGCGTGCCGAACTTAAAACGAGCTACTAAATAAAGGTATGCGACCCAACGATCGGCTCGATGCGAGTACAATAGCAACAATTTAAAAAATTCACACAACAGCAGCAACAACGAATGCATTGAGCAAGCGAATTAGAGAGTGCGAAAAAACAGAATAGAATTTGAGTAGGAAAATGAATAGTAATCGCAATAAACAGCGTCAACAAGTCACAAGAAATAAGGAAAATGCGCGCAGACAGCGACAAATGGATTTGTAAGCGAACGATGGAAAGAAGCGGAAGAAGCAGAAGCAGGTGCAATGCTAGGCAAAATAAAATGAAAGCAAGCAAATAAGTGGTCAAAGAGACTTAAGAACGGCTGTGGTTTAGACTGAAGCGTTGGCAGACTGTGGAACTGTTGCTAGTGATGCTGCTGCTGTCGCTTTTCTAGTGGTTTTTGTTGTTGTTGCTGCTGTTGATGCTGTCGGCTGGTGACGGTGACAGGCGTACCAAACTGGTATGGTTGCATTTTTGTGTATACACGTTATTATTATTTACCCACAATCAGTTATTAAATATTTCGAATTGCTCAGCGCCAACAGATGGACATACAAATGAGTTCGCAATTTTTAAAACAAATATAAAAGAATTAATAAATAATTTATAAACACAAAATTAAATAACAAACAAAAATGTATAAACAATTATATCAATTTTATAAGAAAAATTTTACTAAAAAAAATATTATAAATAGGAAGCTATAAAAACAAGATTAAAATCAAAAATTAATGAACAAAAATTTTTAACAAAATTTTAGACAAAGTATTAATGAAACAATTTATAAAAAAAATTTAAAAGGAAAAAATACAAATCAATAACAAATAATAAATAAAAATTTATAGAAAAGAAACGTTAGATAAAATTGTAATAAGAAAATGTGTTAATAAAAAATTATAAACAAAATTAAAAACTAACGAACAATTCAATTAAAAGAAATTAATTAGCAAAAATTAAAAAAAAAAATATGTGAATAAAAAACTACAAAAAATGTAACGAATTAAGAACAAACATTTTTATGGACATATACATACATACATATATGAATAAAAAATTTATTTATAAAAAAATTAAAAAGCCAAAACTTAAAAAATAATAATACGGTTTCGAAGGAAAAAACAAAGGTTTAGTAAGAAATGAGTATTAATTTCCCCTTAATTCACGTAGTGAATATTTTTCAACGTAAATTTCAATATTTCTCTGGTTAGTCAACCGAAAATTTGTTTTGAACAAAAAAAGGCGCCTTAAAAGCGTTGAGGCGCGAAATTTCTATGCTATTGCGAACCTCAAGAAGGTTCTGTTCACTAAAATCGATCCAGTTATTGAATCAAAAGATCAAGAAAACTACTAAAAGCAAACAGCAAAATTTCTTAAAAAATATATACCTATTATGTCGAAGATTTGTAAAAAAATTTAAATAATTAAAAT
>NW_017535852.1:1689949-1692405 GCF_001853355.1 Bactrocera latifrons | reverse complement strand
AAATAAAATTAAAATTAATAATTCATAATATTTCATTTCATTGGCATTTAATATTTGAGACCCAATAAAAATACCGAGATTTAAGTTTTTGTTAATTTTACGATGTCAACGAAAGGAATATGAGCGCTTTTGGTAAAAAAAAAAATTTATAAAAATAAAGTTGCCAAATGAATTAGCTACAGCTAAGTCATTTTGTATTTAATAATAATAATTTTCATAACATTCAAAGGTTAGCTTAGTCTAGCCTAGCTTTAACAATATATTCTGGGATTAAGGAAAAGCAGCAAATATCCTTCTATCTATCTTCTTCTATCAGGTTTAACTAACGCTGTATATGTCTCCGTATAAATATGTATATATATTTTTTTATTGTTAGCTCGACGCTAAATAACTACATTTATTTAATTTTTTTTTTTTTTTTTTTTTTTTTTTTTTTTTTTTTTTTTTTTTTTTTTTTTTTTTTTTTGTTAGAATTCCCTACTCGTCACATTATATTCTTCAGCAAACTGGCAAATCTATTTACAATTTTTATTTATTTTTTACTTCGAAATATTTTCAATTCCCATAAACATTCTTTATTTTATTGCGCAAATTTATTTCTTTTATTATTTATTATTTTTTAGGTGGCAACTCTGCACTAAAAATGTTAGTTTATTACAAAATATGTCTACTAATTCAACGATGATTTTTCGGTTTTAATTGCAAATATATCACCTAATTTAGTGGTTGCCGACTGCTCCCGCACCGAAAAAAATTCATCAATAATATTGATTGCCTATGATCAAATAAATATTGTGTGCTTAACTCAGTGGTTTTATGTATTTTATTGAATTCACACACCCGACACATCCACACATCCGAAAAGTACTAAGAATTTCGACAATTTGCGAAATTACATACAAATTCAAACATAAATAAGTATTATATATGTACATGTGTGTGTGTGCGGACGCACACCCGAACCGCTGCTAGCGTGCGAACTCACATAAACAAGTCGAAAATACTTCATTTTATGTTTTGTAAACAAAATGAAAACATTAACTTTATCTATTGGCGATGATTATTTGCAAGATTCGCATATTTACGGAATTACGGAAAGTTTCCCACACCATTTATATACTAATATACATGAGTATGTGTGTACATATGTAGGTATATTCCGCGCACTTTTTGGAAGTAGTTTTTGTAAGCATATAATTTTCGTATAGTTTTCCAAGAAAAATAGCAAGCTATTCGGAAATGAGAATATAAATTACAACAAAATTTTTATTCTGGGTGTGCGAGGAATATGCACACTTATAAATACATACATACAAACTTTATGAAGTAGTCGGAAGTAAGAAGCTTTCATTTGTCAAACAAATCTTAGACAATCAATAGACAGCAATACATTTATTGCTTCAGCTAAGATTCAGGTCCAGATTCTCACCCAGCGTTATATTGCATTTCTTTCGGGAAAAATTTGAAGATAAAAATTAAACACTTTGCGAGTTACGCCCGATCTTCGATGGTGCTAACAAAAAGGTGATACACTGCGGAAACGATTCCCGTTTTCTCAGTGTATGAAACCCTAAAATATGCCGTACAGTGGTCTGCGATAAAAAAAAAACCGAAAATTCACAAAATGACGGTGTTTTAAAAAAATGTTTAGTTTTACCCACAATTTTTATCGTTTTTGGAATGCCAAACTTAAATTTTTTATACGATCGAAGTTTAGACGTGGCGAAATGAGCACCGAAGAAGATGAACACAATGGACGCCCAAAAGAGGTTGTTACCGACGGAAGCCAAACTGGTGTGTTATCATCAACAAAATATCGCAAAAATGATTTTGGATAACCGTAAATTGAAATTAAGGAAAGAAATAGCAGGCACTCTAAAGAAATCAACTAAACGTGTACATCGTATTATTCGCGAGTATTTGGGTATGAGAAAGCTCTGTGCAAAGTCGGTGCTGCGCGAGCTCACTTTTCATCAAAAATAATGACAAGTTGAGGATTCGAAGATATGTTTGGAGAGATAAAATCGTAATAAACCCGAGTTTTGCATCGATATATGGCAATGAATGAACCGTGGTTCCATCATTTCACTCTAAAGTTCTAATGGACAGTCTTTCGAATAGTATTATAATAATTTTTATTGACTACCTTGAAAAAGAAAGGTCTATTCCATAACGTTATTGAAGGACCACGAAAACCGGTAGCATTTGGAGAAAAAGAAAGCGCTGTTTGTGCCAAGACAATGTACTGACATTACAAGTCAGTGAAAACAATGGTTAAAATATAAAAATTGGGCTTCGAAATGTTTCCGCATTCACCCATATTCTCCATCAGGCATCAAGCGACCATTTCCTGTTCTCAGATCTCAGAAAAATGTTCGCTGGCAAGAATGGTTTTAATATTTTGTTTTTTTGTTACAAAAATTATAATTAATACCAAAAAATAAATTTTTTAAATT
>NW_017535852.1:1682622-1689287 GCF_001853355.1 Bactrocera latifrons | reverse complement strand
TTTAATTAAAAAATTTTAACTTTCCTAATTTAAAATTTTAAAAACTTTAATTTTTTTCATTTTGTAATTTGTTTCATTAAAACACCCTGTATCAATGCAAAAATACCTTTAAGTTGTACCATCAAAAATAATTTCACTGAAAGCAATATATGAAATACTAATTTCCATTATAAAAATTAAAGCCCTTGTCTTTTTTTTTAAGGCGAATAAAAACGACAACAACCACTTATAAGTGGTATTATCAATTTGTGAAGCTGTTAATTCTATTGGCTGCTTTTTTGGCGTTATAAAATTCTCACTTCAATTTATCAGAAAGCTCATACAAATGTGCAAACACACACATACTCAAATACAAGCGTGCTGCCAGTAAAAGCGTTTTAAGCGTAGCAATGCGATGCTAACAAATGCTCAAACGCCTTTTGCTTTGGCCAAGCAATTTATGCGCAATTACACACATGCTCGGGTGTTTACATTACTCCCAACACACACACACCACACATACAGACAGACTTATACATACTAAACATGGAGAGGCAATTAAAATATTTGACTTTTTTATGGACTATAAACAACTAGCAGAAATGCCAATAGACGCGAAAGACCAATAGCGCGCGGCTAAATACAGTCAAGCGCAACAACAACAACAACAACAACAACTATAAATAGAATAGTAAACGGCATAGCCACAAAAATGTTAGCAACAACAATAGCGAATAGCAATTATTTGTTGTACAGCAAACAATCATAACATATCAAGTATGAAATTATAGTGAATTAGTAGTAAGCAAAAGCGATACCAGCAACAACAACAACAACAAAAATAAATCAACAACATTGTATGGTATGACTGCTGAATAAATATTATTGCGAATATTCCACGGCACGCCGGGAGACATTTTGGGCTCTGCGCACCTATGGCGGCCAAGCAAATCCATATGCATATGCATACTTGTTCATTTACATCTGTGTGTGTATGTGTGAGTGTTCAGTAGAATGATACAGCTACTTTGTAAATATAATTAAAAGGAAGAGTTAAGAGTTGCTTCGCGCGCAAACGAACTTTTGGGACCAGCCAAATTTGCAAGAAGTAAAGAATGTGCAATATATCGAGATATCTGACTAACCTGTGAACCGAGATTTACAAATTTTTGGGCTTAAATTACGAACCTTCCGCGAGGAGGCAAACAGATGCCGCCTTTAAATAAACGTCCATACTCCCCACTGGGGTTGCTCCGAGGGCAGCAAACCGACGAGGGATTACATAGCGGCCAGTACCTGTACAACTGTTACAACGTGCGGATAGCGGCTTGCAGCGGATAGCGGCTTGAAGCGGAGATCTTTATTCTGATTTTGATCGGTTAGTTTGGAAAGTTTATAGCTGCTATAGTAGGTTGTGACAAAGTCATCGATAATAACCTTAGCCAAAATTCTTGAAGACACCTCGTCAAATGAAAAAGTTTTCCCTACAAGCTCTTGATTCTAACAGTTTAGTTTGTGTGGCAGCTATATGCAATAGTTGTCCGAAAACGGCGGTTCTGGCAAATTAGCAGATTCTTGGTGAAAAAATGGATTATAGACAATGGATTATATTTCAAAAACTGAGAGAATAATTCGGATATATACAGACAGACAGCCAAACGGGCAGACAGACGAAGATGGCTAAATTGGCTCGGCTCATCAGGCTGATCACTTGACTATACATTGGGCAAGAAAAGCACCCGGAAATTGTAATTAACTTCTCAGGATAAATGATATTTCAAAAAGATATATTTTGCTAATTTGGAAGGAATATTCTTAATAACTTTGCCAAATATGAACACGATCTGTCGACCAGTTTGTTTACAAAAGCTGCATAAGACGGTACACCTCAGTGGTGCGTTGTGATTTTTTCCAATGAATAAAAATATCGAACAAAGAATTTGTCTAAAATTTTGTACTATAACCAAATTTCTTGTGCGGAATCTTTGCGAAATTTGGAAAAAGAAAAGGGTGATTCAGTTCTTAAAGTCTATGAGTGATATAAAGTCCTCAGAGTCGATCGAGAAATCCTTAAAGATATGTTTGGTTCTGGATGATCTGCGTTCTCTTCAAATGATGAAAATATTATAAAAGTGAAGGATATGAAAATCGTCAGACAAGTGTTAGAAAGATTGCAAGAGAGTTCGACATCATTGGCGAGTATGTTCGAATGATTTTGGTGGAAATTTTGGGTATGAAACGCGTTGTTGATCGATTTGTCCCGATAAAGCTGAACTTTTTTACAAAAAGAGTACCGCAAACAGGTCTCTTTGGACATCCTTGATCGTGCGACTTCACAGAGAGCATTATATCTGCCGATCAGACATGAGTTAATGAGTTTTACATGCAAACAGATCATCTATCTTCCGGAATGAAGGAGGAAAAAACAAGCCGAAACCAAAAAACCACGCCAAAGCCGCTCAAACATCAAGGCAGTTTTAATTTTTGTTTTTTTCGTTATTCGTGGTTTGGTACATCATGAATTTGTTCAAGGAAGGACAGGCAGTCAATAGGGAATTCCATTTGGCCGCATAGAGGCTATTGCGTGAGAACATCCGTCGAAAACGGGCGGATTTGTGAAAGAACAATTCATGGATTTTACACGATGGTAATGCAACAACGCATCGAGCTACGATGTGACCGAATTTAAAGTCAAAAACACAGTGCATTAAATCGTTCAACCATTGTGTTCACCAGATTTGGCTTGAAGTGATTTTTTCGCCTTACCCAAACTGAAATTGCTACTCCGTGGAACCGGTTTGTAGTCGAGCGAAGAGATAAAACAAAATTCGCTAAAAGCGCTAAAGTCCATCCCAAAAAGTGCTTTTGAAAAGTTTTTCGAGAACTCGAAATATTGTTGGCAAAAGCGTATAGTATTGAATATGGGGCGACTACATGCTTTGAAGGCTTGTCTTGCGTATTATTTACAATTTCCGGGTGTGTCAGTCTGGTCACTTTTCAATTGACCTGTTAGCTTTTGAACGGTTAGGTTTACGAAAAAATCATTAGGGACCATTTTGTAGAACATTCAATTCAATTTCCTACAAAATCTATGAAACGCGATTTTTTTCCGAAGTATTATAGATGGAAGCGAGATTTGAAATTTTCCATCGGATAATAAGAAAAAATAAAGGAAACATAAGGCAATACACAAACAAAACTTACCAGCTTTAGAACGTTGTAATCAGTTGTGGTGCATGGAGACGGTAGCATTGCGAGGTGGACAGTTTTAACCGTTTGGCATTTGTTGTTTTTGTTGTTTTTAGTATATTTTAACATTAATTATTATTATTATTATTTATACTTTTTGTCGTCTATAGCATATAATACTTGCATGCAGAATTCAGTTGTGGAATAGCGATCGGTACGCACTCCGCGCATATTTGCATACGCACACATACATATATTAACGCCTGACCCTATGTATGTAATATATAGCTTTGTATGTGTGTATTGACATTATTCAGAGCAAGCGCGCGCAATTTTACATACATACAGACAACGGTAGCGGCTGCGCTCCAATAAAACCGAATGCATGGAAATGCTTTAGAACTGCGCTACACACATATATGTACAAACATATGTATGTACACTTGTTCGCATTGAAGCGTTGAGGAACAGTAGCAGACGCTGCCAGCAAGCGAACGCCACACACACAAACAACTGTCTATAGTTTGTCTGTCTGTGTTACAGCCGGCGCGTTTGTATGTTTGTAGGTGTGTCGGCTGCGCGCACACTACCGCTGACCGACTCAACTGACGTGCGGCAAATTAATTATGCTCAGCATGTGGATTGATATCTGCTACAGTTTGAATTGACTTCGTCGCCGTGGTCGCCCCGCGGCAGTCACAGACACGCGGGCAATCCCAAGTTTTGTATGCGCCACTCGAAAGCGCTTTCCGCCCGCCGTTGTCGAGCTGTTGAGCTAGCTAGCGCTATGTGGCTGACCGGCTGCCTGTTGGCTGGTGGCTAGTGGCCGGGGGGTTGTCTGCTTGGCCTTTGTGTTGCTGTTGATCCGGCCGTTCGCAAATCGTTGACGCTTTTTTTGCAGAGGCGCTTGTATCAGTGCGAGTATATGTGTGAGTGTGTATGTCCACGCGTTGTTTACACGTATAATTTGTGTTTTGCGAGTGCGTAGATAGCTATCGGATGTGCCACATGCATATAAATGTGCGTGGCTACGTGTACGCGTTGCTGTCCAAGCGCCCGGGCGCACACTTTGCTGACCGACTGTGGATCTGGAATAGAATAGGAATGATAATTATTGGAATTGAATTCATCATAATTGTGCGAATAATTTAACGGTGTTAAGTTAAATGCTCCTACTGGAGAAATAGAGTTGTTTCGGTATATTTTAATAACCGCGCAACACAGCCATAATATGATGTAATGGTTTTGTAGAGCTAACGGTTGTTTTTAAGAGCTCTAAGGTATAAAATAGTGAATTATAAAATTATTTTCAAATATGTACCATCTGATCAAAAATGAGCCGGACTAGCCGAAAAAATATATAATATATACCATCTGCTCAAAATTGACCCGGACTAGCAAAAAACAATTATATAACATCTCATCAAAATTGACCCGGACTACCAAAGAACATTTATATAACATCTGATCAAAATTTACCCGGACCAACAAAAAAAATCGACGTCAAATTCATAAGCTTTGCACCTTGTCACCAGTAATAATATTGATTGTCAAAAAAGTCTTGCGGTATTTTCGCTATTTGGCGCTGAGAGCGCGTAGTTCTAGTTTTATTCGTCGCATCGGGTCATGCTATACCTTTTTGGAAAGCTCATTTCACGCGCTAACACGTGTTTGATTGATTGTCGTTTCTTTTAAGTCGTTCGTGAGTTATAGCGTCGCAACCATGGAGCAAAATAAAGAGAAAATACGGCATATTTTACAGTACAACTACGATAAAGGCAAAAATGCATCTCAAGCCGCCAATAAAATTTGTGCAGTTTATGGACCCGATAGAGCTTCCATTTTCACCGCACAACGATGGTTTCAACGTTTTCGTTCTTGTGTAGAGATGGTCGAAAACGCGCCACGCTCCGGAAGGCCTGTCGTCGAAAAATTGCGATAAAATCGCTGAATTGGTCAAAAGAGACCGGCATAGTAGCAGCCGTAGCGTGGTCAAGAGCTGGGCATAAGTCATCAAAAAAAAATTTATGAACAATTGAAAATTCAATAAAAATACCGCAAGATATACCGCAACACTTTTTTGACAACCAATATATTGATCAATATAGAGTGCTCAGCTTTGCTTTCAGGTTTCTCTTTTACAAATGTTCACGTCTTTTGGTATGAATCCAACGTTGAAACGCTAAATACCCTAAACAGGAACCAAAATGTGTTGAGTCGATCTATAAGAGAAGTTGAGAGCCTTTTATCTCTCTGAAGCCAATATGACGATTTTCAAACTTTTACAATGCCATCATCATTGGCAAAGATCGAGAGATGACTCGCATGAAGTAAGTTTTGGAAGGCTTTACAACCTTCCTGGAATTTTCGTGATAAAGTAGACCGCCCAAAACACTAAAGCAATATTTTCAAGGATCCCGGAGACTTGATTACATTGGAAAGATAAAATTTCCTGGAAAACATATTTCATAACAAACATCAGAATTACGAGACGAATTGATTTCCGGACGTCTGTCTATCCATCTGGATTTCTATTGGTGGAATATCTGGTCTTCTCGTATAGAGAGCACGAATTCTCATTAAAATTACGCGTGGACATTTCGCTCTGTATAATGTGTTATTATATCAATATTGTTTGGTAAAAGTACTTTATAGTTTATTACAGCTAATATATTATCAAAATATCATGTTTATAATATTAGCAAATCTTTCGAGTATTGAGCCATATATACTTCTATATGAGTGTGACAATTTGGCACCTAAAATGATGAGAAACTAATATTTAATTCTTACAAATTCTTAAAGTATTCAATGTTCGGCTGTGCCTGAATTAGATCTTCTTTGTTTAATATATTAATCTTATCATAACACTCTTTTTAAAATAAAACTGTGATTAATTTTTAATCGATTATCTTTGGATATTCCTTATAGTATAAAAATATGTTCATGCCTTTCTCTATTTTTGTTGTAAAATTGTATCCAAACATGGGAGCCCAAAATGCTAGAATTGAGTTTAGTTCAGTTAAGAGACTAAACCCATTACCCAGCCAGCAGTGACTAGTTGCTTCGTTTTCGAGACAAAAGAGATATTTCGTTTCAGAAAACTGTCTGGCAGAGATTGCTAATAAGCCGACAAACAACTGAGAGTGGACAGATTGTCAATTAGAATGCCGATATCCGTTCTGGAAAAATATTCTATGATTTTTCAAGGTATATATATGTGTATATATATATAACTTATGTGTCTCCACTAATACAAAAAATCTGTCACCCGCAACAGCAAACTACTCAGAAATGCCTCGTCGCAAGAAGTTTGAAAAGCTGTAATTCAGGTTTTGAGATATTGATCTGAAATTTTGTATAATTTGGAAAGAGTTAAGTAGTAATTTCCATTTTTTTTTATAAAAAAATAAATACGTTTTTTTCTTTTGAAATTTTTTTATATATGCATTGTATTTTTATTTAATTTTCTATATGTATATTTTTGGTTATACTTA
>NW_017535852.1:1678162-1681547 GCF_001853355.1 Bactrocera latifrons | reverse complement strand
TAAATTTTATTTCCAGTTTTTCCAAAGCAATGTAGCTTGAAAAAATTATGCAGTATTAGTTAAAATATATAACTAGTTTTATTAACTATATTTTTTGCTTCACTCACACACACATTAAAAAGTAAAATACATTTTTATAGTTTTTGTAACACATTAGCTAATTTATATACTTCGTTACAAGCGCAACAACCGCATTTATTTTATTTCTTTTTATTTTAATTTTTTCTTTACACACCCTAAAACATAATGTAACACAAACAGTTTTGCCAACCTACCTTTTTGTACACTAATTTTTTCGCCGTGTATTCGTGCAATTGCGTTTTTCATAAAACCGATTGTAATGCCATTATCACTCACACAAGCACATTCCATCAATTTTATAACCGTTAATTACAGCGCGCGGTGAGAGCAACGACGAATTTTTACGATTTACGTTGGGATTATTATACTCCGCATTCATATACATATATTTAATTTTGCATTAAAAAAAATTGATTTATTTTTATTTTTTTTTTTTTGCTGGCCATTTGAATTGCATTTTGCATTTAAATTTATTCCGTCTTGCATTTGCGATAGCGATTTGCTTGATGCATTTATTTCATTTCACTTGTCGCAAAATCACTGCTGACAATCAGCTTATGCGAATGCACTAAGAACGTACGCGCGTGTGGCGAGCGACGCGTCTCATGAATGACTTGCGATTTCGAAATGAGAAAGGCGAAGAAAAACGTTTTGTGAATGTAAACGGCAGCCGAGCAGCTGACAATAGCGCACGACGGTTGATTTGTGAATGAATGGAAAATGCGCACGGTATCGTCTTAAATGCGCGCAGCGGCTGAACACAGGATGACTGCAGTCGGGCGCATGCAACGATAACACATTACTGGGGAAAACTGATGGCAGCAGCAGCAGTCGAAGTCACAACAGCAGCAAGTGCAGTATGGCGCGCGTTGCGTTCGCAAAATATGACATGAAGATGCATAGACACTGTTATTTGAACGGCAAGACGTGAATGTTGAGCGTTTGGAAGTACGCGTGCCACTATTTGTCTTATCATCGTTTTGTGGTGAAAAGCCAATTACACTTACTATTATCAGCAATTTACGCTCATGCTTTCGCACGGCTCGTTTATATTTTTAATAATACGCCGAAAAACTAATTGATGCGCGCGCGTGTCAAAAACGTTACGCAGCCAAAGTGTTAATAACATGCGTGCGGTACACTGGACGCACGCGCGTACGCATACGCAGTTGCCATAAATTAAGTTAACAGTTGCAACGCTGTTGTTTATTACTTTATTATTTTCGGTAGCGCGCCGCGTTACAATAACTGCCTTACTGACTTGAAAGGCGCGTGGTTTACTTTTAAAAATATAAGCGCGCGCAGATTTTACAGTTATATAACAGTGTTATATTCTTATAATTGCACATAATTACAATAATTAACTGGTGGCGCCACAAGTTGCGCGGCTCTCTAATAAGCCAGTGCCGCGGCGCGTCTTGTCACACGTCCGTTTTACAGGTAAAATCACTGACTTAATTTGCCTGACGTTTACTTAAACACAGGTTGTTGTTGTTGTTGCGGTTGTTATTCGCGCGCGCACGCTACATTCACACGAACCTTTTTGCACGACAGTTAAAACAAAGGCGCTTAATAGCGCTGCTTATTAACTTATTGAAAAATATTTTATTTTCACAAGCGCGCGGTACTCGGTTTCTCAGACTAATGGCTATACACAAATTTTTTCGCGTTCAAATGCAGTCCTTACGTCGCATCACTTTGCACTTTGTCCGTATTTTCACACAACAATAACAATAGCACGCATAGGCAGAAGGAAAACTGTTTATAACCCGTTTTTATAATTAGACGCCGCGTTACAAACAGCAGTCGGTTTTGTGCACAAAAACTAATAACACGCGCAATTTAATTCACTTTATTCACTACTTAATGCCGGTCGTGTTTGGTTGTTGTTAATTAGCAACCGCGCTTCGCGTTTTTAAACCACACAAAATATCGTTAAGCAAGTAAAGTCTAAAGCACTAAATGCGCTCACACATGTTTACTGACCGCCGCCGCTGGTGAACTGTTGTGTTCTGACGAAACGACTCTGAGCCGAACGTGCTGGTTTGGCCCGCTGCTTGACTGGCAAATCAATTGCTTGCCTGCTGTTGGCCGTATTGCTTGCGCTCCGTTGTTCAATACCAATACACACACACACATACGAACGTACAAGTGCGCGGTGGTTGTTTGTTGACTGCAGTCGCGCTCTGTATTTGATAAGACGCAAAGAGAGCGCGCGCGCCTCGTATGTGCGCTCTCTCTTACTCGTCGCTTACAATGTTTACAAACGCTATACGCGTTACTGTTAAATGCCATTTATGCTTATTTCGTCACTTTGTTGACTTGCAATTGACACAAGCAGTGGCGATTGTGCCTTTATTACACTAGCTCTTGTGAACTCTGTTATGTTAACTTCGGCCGTTAGAGATGCTGCTGAGCGCCTTCGTTTATAATTATTATCTCTCAGTAATGCAACACATTGCATTATTTGTCACTCAAGCGTTAGAATGCTTACTAATTAATTATAGTTGGCTTACATGCGTGCGTTTAAGTTAATAGAGCGCGTTAACAGCTGATTGCAAAGTGGCAAGAGCGCTGGTATTAAAATAGAGCGCCAAAGTTAGCAGAAAGATTATAGAATTGAGCGCGGATGTTGAAATATAGCAAAGGAAAAGAACGCGCGTTTTTATACTCTCGCAACAAAGTTGGTAAAGAGAGTATTACAGTTTTGTTCACATAACGGTTGTTTGTAAGTCCCAAAACTAAAAGAGTCAGATATAGGGTTATATATACCAAAGTGATCAGGGTGACGAGTAGAGTTGAAATCCGGATGCCTGTTTGTCCGCCCGTCCGTGCAAGCTGTAACTTGAGTAAAAATTGAGATATCATGATGAAACTTGGTACACGTATTTCTTGGCTCCATAAGAGATTAAGTTCGAAGATGGGCAAAATCGGCCCACTGCCACGCCCACAAAATGGCGGAAACCGAAAACCTATAAGGGGTAATAATAAGTAGCCATAAATAAAGATATTAAAATAAAATTTGGCACAAAGGATGGCAATAGGGAGGGGCATATGTGGACGTAATTTTTTTGGAAAAGTGGGTGTGGCCAGCCCCCTACTATCTTTTTTGTACATATCTCGAAAACTACTATAGCTATGTCAACCAAACTGTATAGAGTTGTTTCTTTTAGCCATTTCCATATACAGTTTAAAAATGGCAGAAATCGGTTAATAACCACGCCCACCTCCCATACAAAGGTTATGTTACCGACTAACAAAAAAACGTCAGAAACACAAAATTTGACGGAAGAAATTTCAGAAG
>NW_017535852.1:1665166-1677838 GCF_001853355.1 Bactrocera latifrons | reverse complement strand
GACCCGACTGTCGAGAGAACGGCCTTACGACGGCCTTACCCCACGGTGCTTTAAAGCACTTAGATCAAAACAAAAAAAAAAAAAAAAAAAAAAAAGCGTTGATCTGCGCCTCAAATAATAAAAGCTTCTTCCAATTATTATTTGGTTCCAATTGATCAGCTAGGGACATCTTTTCCACCTTGGTCGAGTTCGATGCCGACCTAAAACCTCTGCCGTGCTGCGACTGAATTTTCAATTATACCTGCCTTTAGATTTAAACCACAGCCACGAAACCCAATGAGCAGATTGGATACAAAGGCACTCTGCTCACCATGGTACCAGATTTAGGTCTACTGTCAGACCCTGTAGCTTTTGCTGCTACCAGTTCAGCACCCATCAAACTCAGTGACTTGAACGTTGAAGTCGGAAATATGTGTTAGATAACTGGATCGGCTGCCATATATGTTCGTGTGGAAGATGATCCCCTTTATAGTTATAACGGTAGAAAACATTCTGTAATGGAGTTCTGAGGACCGCTGCCGAGCTGACATTCCTTTTCCATATAAAAATCTGGATACATTCCGATAACAGGAGACAGGACAGTGATCCGACGACTGGACTGCATGAAAATAAATCCTCAACTTCTGAAAATGAATATGTTACCTCTTTGGAGGACCTTGATATAGATGACCAGATATATTGGTAGGAGAAAAATGCTTCAGAACCACATTACTACATCTATGTATAAGCGCTTTGAAAAGGAACAACTTTTCATTCCAACCAGCGATAAGAAGTAGGAAATTTTGAACACCATCACCCATCTTAAGAACAAGTACTCATTATACGATCGAATAGACCAGCGCGCAGTAAATAAAATTTAGCAGCCGCAGCTGAGAGTCTGCACGAAGACCGTCAGGAGTCAATTTGGTGCCGTTCGCAGTAATTCGGATTGACCTATAGAACGACTTGATGCATTTTATGTCGAGATCTTAAATTGAAAGCGTACAAGATACAGCTTCGCTCTATGAGCTTTAAAAAAATTCCAAGAAGATCTTACGTTTTCGAGCCAAATTTTGTTCAGCGATGAGGTCAATTTCTGGCTCTATGGTTATGTAACCAAGCAAAATTGACGCATTTGGGACGAAGAGCAACCTGAAAAGATTCAATATCTGTCATCTCATAGAGAAAAAACAACGGTTTAATGTAATTTGTGGGCCGGTGGAATCATTGATTCATATTTCTTCAAAAATGATGCCGGTGAGAACGGAACCGTCAATGGCCACCGTTATCGCGCCATGATAACCGACTATTTAATGCCTGAAATTTAAGCTCGATCTCTGCGACATTTTTCAATCAATGCATTTGTTGAGAGAACACTTCGGTGAGCAAACAATCGTGTGATATCACACCCTTAGGATTTTTTCTGTGTGGATATGTAAAGTAAAAAGTCTACAGACGAACACGCTTCGATTCAGGCCTTGGAGCAAAACATCACCCGTGTCATTTGTCAGTTACCAGTCGAAATGCTCGAACGAGTCATCGAAAATTGAACTCAAGGAATGGGTAGACGCCGCGGCCAACATTTCAAAGAGATGATCTCAAAAAATAAATGGCAAAAAATTGTTCTTTCGAATAAACAGACCGGTTAAGTTTTTATTTCTTCTTATTTATGCGCGTTGTGGCACTACTGTTCAGAGCGGTTGTAGCAGTTATGCCGGTAGCGTCACCGTTGTGGGTGTCGCCGCTGTGCCGCTGCAAACATTGACTGTCGTCGATCGTCGTCCGCGTCATTGTACAAGTAATCGGTTGTCTTTCGTATGAGTAATGCCGTTGATTCTTGGGAAAAATTTAAATATTTTTAATTTGCAACTTTTTTTATTTCCATTTTCATTACTGTTATTATTATTTGCAATTACCACACTTCAATTGACTCAAGTAATGCCATGCCGATTTGTCTGTGTGCAAATATGTAAATATGTATGTATTGCATATTAAAATATTTACGTACGTATCACTGACATATACGACGTATATATGTATGTATATCTGCAAAGTATATATTTCTAACTACTACGACTAACTGTCGGTCGCGGGCTGTGAGCGCGACGGCTCAAACCGTGTCACTAATAAAGTTGTGTGTAAAATTAGCAATGATGATTCAACTTGTTGATGTTTATATTATCAATCACGGCGGTGATGTGCATACATACATACATACAGCCATCTTTATGATAAATGTACGTATATTAAAGCTTATAAAGTCTTTGTGATCGGTATTAGCGCGCTATGAGATTATCAGTTAATGATTATTTTTGTTGTTGTATCGGTTTTGTTAACGGGATTAGTTGCCAAATGTATTGTTTTTGTATTGTCTTTGTTATAAATTATTTTCATTACACATCATTTTCAATTATTATTATCTTTTTTTTTTTTTTTTTTTTTTTTTTTTTTTTTTTTTTTTTTTTTTTTTTTTTTTTTTTTTTTTTTTTTATAAAAACCTTTTGAGCCATTTAGAAATCAGATATTTGTGTCACCCTGGAATAATCAGATAGCGAATGCCGTTACAATTACTCAAAATTGCCTCAATATCAGTTACGGCATACAAGCATGCAATTCAAATATGTAAATATACATATGTATATAGTAGATAAGTATAAAGCGCGTGTATGTTCATGTAGAACACTGCGGTGGCAGAAATTCTCAAATTCCCAATTACCTCGTGTTGTGAAATTCCTAGAAAGCCTCAATTTCAATTGTACTTTGATTATAATACGGCATTCGTGCAAGCTTACATATAGAAATATACGAGTGTCCCCTTTTACATTTCGGGATTTGGGAACAAAAACAAGTATTAATTACCGAAAATCACATCATCTTCTTCTTTACTGGCGTAGACACCGCTTACACACGTTCTTCTTTTTTGCTGTTTAGCGCCAAGTGCAGCCAGGTACTTCTCTACCTGATTTCTCCAACGCAGTGGAGGTCTTCCTCAATGAAAACCTCTCGAAAACTCGTAAGCCGACTCGTCAGATGTTTTCATCGGTCCGGCCTCTGCCCCATATAGCAGAACGGAAGTAATGAGTGACTTATAGAGTTTGGTTTTTGTACGTCAAGAGAGAACTTTACTTCTCAATTGCCTACTCAGTCCAAAGTAGCACCTATTGGCAAAAGTTATTCTGCGTGGGATTTCGAGGCTGGCATAGGTGTTGATGTTAATACTGATTCAAAGATAGGCGAAATTATGTACGACTTCGATGTTATGACTGTGAACAATGAAGTGAGAGCTAAGTCAAGAGTACCCGACCGTTTGTTGGCCCGAACCGAATCTCTTATATATGGCTCAAGCAGCTCAAGACTTCCGGTCTTAGACCAAGTATCCTTTGGGTAGTCAAAAAGCATCCATCAAAAGTAAGAAGCCGAAACAGGCCCTTCCCAAAGTTGTGTGATGGGTTTGGGACCGGCCACGTAAAAAACACTACCAATGACAAGAAGAAAACTGCTTTAAAGTTTTTCTACATACTCTCCAGAATCTATACACTTTTGCATGTGTTTTCACGCATGTACCGATGGTGGCCCAGCTCTGGCCGAGCTTTCGCGCAGCTCAGCTATCATCTGAAAACACTCAGAAAACACACATACAGTCAACAACTGTTTCCTTTTAGATTCTTACACGTATTTTATCATTCATCACGAGTAACGAAGCCATTTTTTGAGCCATTGACAAAATATGTGATTTCCAACGTGACATTTTTAGCAGTCAAATATTCATGCAATATTGAATGTATGCAAGTCCCAAAAATACCCACAGTTTTCTCAAACTCACGATAGGTCACTTGACGGTAACAGTTTGCGCACAGCATCAATAGCTTCCGGAACAAGAACTGATTTTTGAAGACCTTATCGAAATTCGTCTTGGAGCAATCTACGGCACAGATTGAATTCACCATACCAACGTTAAGCACTGGTCCTTGCTTGTTGGAGCTTCATCGCCAAAAATTTAATATCCGTAAACTTGAACTGTTGCTGGGTTCATCCACGTCGAAAGTCATCAAAAATAATTATAAATCCATTTATTGGCCGAGCTGAATATTTTAAGTTACTGTAAACAACAAAAAACAAACTGAATATTTTAAGTTACTGTAAACAACAACACATACATTCGTCAAAACCTTTTGAGTTGGTCAAACTTTACGATACAGTTGTGAGTTGCCAGATTACAACACTAGAGTTGCCTGATTCCGAAATATAAAAGGCAACCCACGTGTATATTTATGAACTTTATTTGAAATTTGCAAGTAATTCGAGTACAATGCTGAACATGTTAATAAGGCTCACTATATATTTTGAGAAAATTATAAAAAAAAAGTATATGCATATATTTTTAACAATAACAAGCCACGGTTAGGCGAAGTATTATGATATTTCCGAATTTGTAAAAAAACCATATATACATATGAATATTATTTTCATTCATGTATAATTCGTTCTTGCTACAAAATGTTCAATGCGGTATCGGCTGGTGATAGTAAAAGAAGAGCGAAACCCAACCAAGATTAAATGACTTAGCTTCACTTGTAGCCGTGAAGCTGGTAGTAGAAATAGGTGTTAATATCAGCTAAGAGTGAGAGTGAGAACACTAGAGAGAAGGAAAAAGAAAAGGAGGAAGAACGAAGAGAGAGAAGGAAGGCCAAGAACATCAATAAAGGATATGAATAGTTGTAAATATCAGCACAAAGATATTTAATACGATGATTGTTCATATTTCTCAAACGCTGTGCAGAAACACGGTGTCTTATAGTGTCCACAGCTTTGTACGACTACATAAACGGCATGCCTAGAGAGAGATAGATAGAGGGAGCAAGACAGAAAGAGCAAAAAAAAAATATTTATAAAGTCCCTTGAATGCGGTCGATACAATCTATAAAAATAATCACAAAGAATCATTTTCTTCATTACACAAAGATTTCCACTTATTAGGCACGCAAAAGCACTCTAATTGACGTACCTACTTTATAGGTTCTGTTAGGTTAGTCTGGACCAGCATATACCAGTTTGGGCTTTTTGGGTTGCTTGCACTCAAAACGTATTTCAATCGATTCGGTGGTCACACTATCAATATCGCTTCCAGTGTCTCACAGCGTAGCCTTGCCAAAGTTCCTACGGAGCTATTAGGAACTTTTTATATTTCCGATCAACCGTTTTATACAGAACTTTTGCACTTTTGTCCTCAAGCATGTCGTTCCATCGCCCAATGTCCTGCTATCCTCCATCCTCCTGTTCAGATCGGCCTCGATGCCTTTGTAGAATTGAAGTCGCTTGCTTCTGGCGACACTCTGCACTGCTGACTTGCTTTCCAAGACATTTGTGACCACGGCAAAGCCTTGATTGCTGCTTGACTACCCGAACCCAAGAAATTAATACGAAAAATATTCTTCTAACTAAACTCAATTACTTTCATTATCAAACACAGCAAACTAATATGTTCATCACTGTACTATTGTATACATTAAATTACTTGAAAAGTCGGTTAACTTTGTTTGATGAGAAAATACAAAGTATGCATCTAATCAAGTAATCATGTTACCAACCAATATCCGTATCGAAGCACACCTACTTACATATGGATGCGTCAACATAAGGTTTATTTGTCAGCAACTCACTATCGTTTTTTTTTTTTTGCTATATAAGCAAATTATTTACATCACAGACATTCCATGAAATGTTCTTTGGAATGTGTGATATTACTTTGGTATTAGTAACGATTAATTTATTTCTAGAGCATGGGCCCGAATAACAAGATCACAAAGAAGGCCGAACATTTGCCAAAAAGAGAATGAATGCAAATTGTTACGGATGTACAATACTCGTGTAAGCGATAAATTTATCATATTTACTATTGCATGAATAAAGATATGGGGAAGTACCTACAAAGATCTTGCTTCGCTGTGGAAACTGTTGAAGAGATTATATCAAAAGATATTCTTTCTTAAACATGTTTTCGTGAAATTTTTCCACGAAATGGACGGTAAACTCGCTCAGTAATGAGATTAGATTAGGTCTGGGTCGTGGAAATCAATTGAAGTTCAAATATTCCTCTTCTTCTTTACGGTTCTTCTCTTCTCTTGCGCGCCTCTAGCCGAGCTTACACAGCGCATCAGTCATTTTTTACTTTCCGTTGTTAGGCGAAAATTAGAGATTCCAAGTGTAGCCAGGTCCTTTTTCAGCTGGTGTTTCCAACAGAGTAGAAGTCTTCCTCTGCTTTTCCGGGCGGGTACTTGTGGGATACTTTCAAAGCTGGAATATTTTCATCTATTCGGTCGACAGTACCTAACCAACGTAGCCGTTGTCTCTTAATTCGTCGTACTATATAACTCGTACAGCTCATCGTTCCAACGACTGCGGTATTCGAACCTTTCTGTCGAAAAATCGTAACCCTGGCGCAGCCCGAAGTAGCACCTGTTCGCAAGAGTTATTCCATGTTGAATTTCGAGGTCGTGACGTGGGAGCCTAGTCGCTTAATTATTAATTCGCCAGAAAATCAGATCGTGTTCTTTATTATTTATTTTTCGGGGAAAAGATTCGAGAGACTGTGAGAGCTAAATGAAAAAATTTCACTACTTAGACTATTTAATTCTTGGATTCACTTTGGAGAGCATTATAAATGCCGATAAGACATGGATTTATGAGTTTGACATGCAAACAAGTCAGCAATTATCGGAATGGAGAAAAAAATAATAAAACAACGTTAACTTCGGCTGCACCGATGCTAATATACCTTTCACAGGTGAAGGTCTTTTAGTAACTTTGTGTCCAGTTTGCATGGAAGCTAAATGTTATAGTAATACGATCTGAACAATTTTTTTTCTTAGATTATGTTATTACCTTAAGCAGTCATCCAAGTCAAATTTCGTGAAGATACCGCGTCAAATGCGAAACTTTTCCATACAAGCCCTTGATTCCGATCGTTCAGTTTGTATGGCAGCTATATGTTATAGTGGTCCGATATCGGCAGTTCCGACAAATGAGCAGCTTCTTGAAGAGAAAATGGTGTTTGCAAAATTTCAAAACGACATCTTAAAAACTGAGGGACTAGTTCGTATATATACAGACAGATATAATTTATAGGGTCTCCGACGCTTCTTTCTGGGTGTTACAAACTTTATGACAAACTTAATATACCGTGCTCAGGGTATAAAAACGAGCCGGAACCAAAAAACCACGTCAAATCAACGCAAAAATCAAGGTGATGCTCATTATTTTTGCGATATTCTTGGTATCACGTATCATTCCGGAGGGACAGACGGTTAAAAAGTAGTTCTATATGACCGTATTGAGGCGCTTGCGTGAGAACATCCGTCTAAAGCGGCCGGAATTGTGCTAGAACAATTCATGAATTTTACACGATGATAATCACGATTGTCCCTCGATTAACCAGAGTATTCTCCAGATTTTTCTCCGCATGACTTTTTTCTTTTTCCAAAAACTGAAATTGCCGCTCCGTGGAAAACGTTTTCAGTCGATCGGAGAGACAAAACAAGATTCGCTGAAGGCCATCTCAAAAAGTTATTTTGCAAAGTGTCTGGAAAAATCTTTCCCATCTGATGGGGATTATTTTGAAGACGACAAAATAAATATTGATGAATAATTAAATACTTTGCTTTTTATTTACAATTTCCAGGTACTTTTCTGTTACAACATATTAAACTGTAAGGCTTCTTCCCACTGTAGTTAAGAGCTCATATTATATTTGGACAGATTTTTAGACGTATATAAAACCTGATTTACATAGTATCAGTTTAAAAAAAACTCGTTTTTCGACGGTTCCGACAAATGAGCATCTTTTTAGGGATTAGAGGACGTGTGCAAAATCTCCAATCGATATCTCAAAACCCGAGGGACTAATGTGCGTATGTAGACAGACAGGCGTCGGGCAGACAAACAGACGGACACGATTAAATCCACTCAGCTTGTCACGTTGTTCAGGGTAGAAAAATGTAACACTAGTCTTATCAGAAAGTATGACAAGTGTACTTTCAGAACTTAAAAATAAAAAAAATAAATTCCTTTAACCCTATCAGAGCAATAAATTTAACGAAATATTGAATAAGAACATATGTGCCTGGGACTGTAAATAAATTTCTGCATTAACAATTTGACATTTCTCAAACTTTGGTAATCACATTTTGATTTCATTGTATTTTTATATGGCCAATGTGGTGTGAAAAATGTTAGACATGTAATAATTCATATTTTTAGACTAAGGGTGTAATCAATTTCATATGTTTCTATATTTAAAATGTTGCATTTTTTTTGACATTTATTGTCGTCCTTAGCTGTCTGAGCGCTTAAGTAGAGTAAGTTTGTATGTGCAACTGGTTAACAAGCAAACAATAGGCCATGAAAACAAGAGTAGTACGATCACAAGTGATCTTTGCGGTATGTATGTATGTATGTGAAGGTTTATAAAGCTGGTTATTCATCTAGTTAGATAAAAGGGCGTAGGCGGTGCATATTATACCAGATATACATATGTATGTATATAACAGATCAATTGAAAAGTCCCCGGCCTGACACATAGTTGGCGAGACTAGAATTAAATCGATATTTTTATTCCGTATTCCGATCAAACAAAAAAAAAATTACTATTTCTTATATTTTTAACGACCTGAAAATTGAAGGTATGCAATTTTATGTAAAAAAGTCTTAGCTTTCTGATAAAATTATTTTCAATATTCAAAAAAAATGTTCAAAATCCAAAAATAAACTGAATTTTTTTATACAAAAAAACAGTTTTTTGCAACAAAACATTTTTTTTTCTAAAATTTTTTTTTCTAAAAGTTTTTTTTCCACAAAAAGTCTTTTCCAAAAAAACTGTTTTTTAGGATCAGAGTTCAAAAATATTGAACATTGATTCTTATGTAAATTTTAGCGAGCAATCGAATGGAAAAGTCAATTTTGAAAAAAAAAGTTGGTGGAAAAGCACAAAAAACTGTTTTGAAAAAAAAATATTTATTTTTTTTTATTTCGAAATTTTTTTTGAAAATTGAAAATATTTTTATCAGAAGGCTGAGAGTTTTTTTACGTAAAACTGTATAACTTCAAATTTTTTTGCACTCAATTTTCAGGTCGTTAAAAAATAAAAGAAATAGTCATTTTTTTGTTTGATCGGAATACGGGTACAAAACCATATCGCCAATTGATGGAATGGCCCATTGTATGTACGACTCAAATGCTTACTAACCTCTTGAGAATGCCACAAATTTTGTTTTGATTATTTTCTTTCCATTTGCACACAGTGTGCCGTGAAAAAGATGACTTATCTAAACAGGCCTCTTGTGCAATTTCATTTTTACACATGCAGACATACTTCCACAATTTTTTTTTTCAAACTTTTATCTTTGGCCAAAAGCCGCATTCGCTATGACACGATCACGACATTTTCAGTTACCTAGCGGAGATTAATCATTATTTTCGTATTTATTTCGGGGTAGGCATGTATGAATATATAGTGGTAATACAAATACTATAATCGTGCATGAGTTCACTTTTTGCTTTAACTTATTGAGAATTCCTTACTTTTCGAAATTCAAATTAATATAAGTAGCTTTTAAATAAATATGGACCAAAGAACCGATTCCCTCTGGGATCACTCGGCGTCGATGGTTCTCCAATCGTATTAAAAGAGTCCCCCGACGCCTTATTAACAGTTAGGTTATTTGAATAACTACCCAGTCCTTTTCTTCATTCAAACAGTTGACTGCGAGATCAGCACAGGCATAAGCAATAACAGGCTCCCACTCCCACTGTGTCATTCGATATCAGTACATATTATAGCGCAATTTCATTTAATACATGCTACATTTTTTAATTCGAGTGATCCCAGAGGGGGACATTCCGAAATCTCAATCACTTCGACAGTATCCCTGATAACTTGGAACACTGTGCCTGTCATCTTCTCCCCGTTTATACCTCCCAGAAATATATGGATGGAGTCGTAGTCGCTGGGGAATAGGCGCAGTGCCTTCATTTACGGATGGACAGCAGCTCAAGAGGAATGTTGTAGGGGGACTCTTTTGTCGGTAGCTCTCAATCAACTTTTGCAGATGTATTTCTCCAAAGTGAGACTTATTTTAGATATGCATCCACTCCAATAGTCGAGTTGCTATACAACTCGAAGCTAGTCAAGTACATGTCCTCATAGGCAAAATACCTTCAGGCTACTTTCATATTGTTCTGGATACCTGGCCCTTCTGGAATCGTCGGAAACTGTAAAGCCACTGAGCTTTCAAGAAAGGGCGTGCTTACCTAAATTGTCTATCTTGAAACATTTGGATCGCTAGGAACACAAGTACTTTATAAAGACAGCTCCATAAAGCCTCAGATGTTATGAATCCATTAATAACCACAGCTACTGAAGGAGATATCATTCGTCTGAGGAATGTATCTTTGCCAAAGTATGTAAGATCTTTGCCTTTTGTTTGAGAGATGGATCTCCGTCAAGACGAATCACATCTGTACATGACAAAATGTGAAAACAAAGTAGCATTCAATTCATTGCGATTAATCGCTTTTGTGATATTCTAACCTCTAGAACTTTTATGAAAATAACCGACTCGCTTCTTTACAAAGATGTAAGGCCCAAACTGAAACCTACAGACTGAGCTTTTCTGATAATCGCGCAAATTCAACTCTTTTGCAACAAGGTATGTAAGGGATAGCCCTGCTAAGTAGTATATCCTAGAATCGCGGAACAGGCGAAGATCACTTCCGGACTTGAGGTTCCTAACAATCGGTAGAAGGGAGTTGGAGGTGTCTAAAGAGCTTAAATTCCTTAGTCTCAAAGTCTCAAGTCTCTCTCACTGTCCAAAGCCACCAAGCCACTGCAAACCAGGTGTAATAAGAAGGCTGTATACCATGATTATAAGGACACTTATAGAGCTGTTGCTTGTGCATCTAAGGCAACGTAGTTTTTGGCAAGCCTTGAACTATTGAAGGCTCGTCTGTACCTGCATTTCAGGGACAATGCGCCCTTGCCAAAACGCAGAACTTGCTGAAGCTCACACTGCACCGCATCCAGTAATCAAACAGGTAGCGGAACATACCATGCTGCTCATGGCAGTAGAGGGTTTTGGCAAAGGGTGGATAAATACGTCTCAACAAATGACGTCCCTATGGAAAGACAAGCCACTGCCTCGTCTTCCAAGGGACGGCGTAACGAAGACGATTAACCTCCTCTTGCAAACGGTGCCAGGATACAGCAGGCAGGCTCAAGGCCTTAGGGTCCAACTAGGTGGACAGGAATCACAGCACCTCAGTCGCGCCCAGCAGGCCTTTTCAATTGTTCAGGATGCCGGAACTTTGTGACCATATGTGATATAGTAGAGGGCGCAATAGATCATATGTCGCAATGCAAAGCCTCAATTTTCCTATCTATCTTTCTGTGGCGTAAATAAAAGAGCTTAAGTAGTTAAAGCCTAGAAAAGCTAACTATGGGAAAGACGCAGATGTGGAATAACCTA
This sequence comes from Bactrocera latifrons, assembly GCF_001853355.1. Taxonomy (NCBI): domain Eukaryota; kingdom Metazoa; phylum Arthropoda; class Insecta; order Diptera; family Tephritidae; genus Bactrocera; species Bactrocera latifrons. The sequence continues at coordinate 1,666,340 of NW_017535852.1, read as the reverse complement.
AACGAAAAATATACACTTTCCACTTTTTAATGGCAACTCGTGGTGCTTTGCTTGCGAAGCAATTAAATACCTCCCACCAAAACTTTTTATAACTATCGCGAAGGAATTCAAAATTATTTTAATTTCTTATTATTATCACAATTATTGTTATTAACACTTTGTATATACATATGTATATGTGAGTGTGTATATGTAAGTATGTATGTCTGTGTTGCCAAGTATGCGCATGATGATCGCTTTATTGCTTTGGCATATAATTGATTAATTGCTTACAAATATGGCAGGCGATCGAATACCAACCAGTTGGCTTGTAACAAAACGTGGGAAATCGCGCAAATATTCGCGTGAAAATTCACACACACACACAAATGCACTCAAAACACAAGCAAGCTAAAGCTTGGAACGGAATGGCAGCAGCGCTTTATTGCATGCACGCGCTCCAACTTCCCACACAAATTCATAAAATTATTGTTTGAGACACACACACACACACACACACACATACATTACAAATAGACACTCATACATACAAAGCAACATATATCTGACCTGTATGCATTTGTGCTAGCAAACCGCTTAAAATGCTAAACATAACTACAATTTGATTACAATTATTAACTATTATTATTAATGCATGGTTTGTTGGCGTTGTTGTTGGATTTTGAAACATTTGTTTCTTTTTTTTTTTTGCTGTTCTGTGATATTTTTGACAACAATTCGCTGTGGCAGCTTTGGAGTTCTGCAGTCGGCTTGACATTGGCATAAGCTGCATGGCATTCGAGATATCATTTTGACCCACTTTTAAGTGAATTCTTGCAGAAAAAAAAAACAAAAACAATAAATACCTGTGAATAAAATAGCAAGAAAATAAGAAAAAAACAGTAATACCCTTCACTTGTGCATTTTTAATAGCTTAAAAGTGTAAAAAAGGATCTTCAACTTAAGTTTAATCTTTCAGTTTGTTTGCCAGCTATATGCTATAGTGTACCGATCTGAACGACTTGTTCGCAGATTATAGCACTGCTTTAACAAATAATCTATACCAAATTGCGTGACGCTACCATGTCAAATAAAAGATTTTTCCATACAAGGACGTGAGTTTCTCCGATCAATTTGTAAGGCGGATATATGCTATAGTTGTGCGATTTGGAAGATTTCTTAAGATATTATAGAA
>NW_017535852.1:1601001-1664791 GCF_001853355.1 Bactrocera latifrons | reverse complement strand
TCCGATCAATTTGTAAGGCGGATATATGCTATAGTCGTCCGATTTGGAAAATTTCTTAACATATTATAGAATTGTCTTACAAAATAATTTATGTTAAGTTTCGTTACTCTACCTTGTCAAATAAAAGATTTTTCCATACAAGGACGTGAGTTTCTCCGATCGATTTGTAAGGCGGATATATGCTATATTTGTGCGATTTGGAAAATTTCTTAAGATATTATAGAATTGTCTTACAAAATAACATGTGCCAAATTTCGTGACTCTACCTTTTCAAATAAAAAAGTTTTCCATMCAAAGTCTTGATTTTGATCGGTATCGGCGGTTCCGACAAATGAGCAGCTTCTTGAAGGTTTTGCTAACGGTTTCTTCGATGGCATCGTGCATCACGACTTAAATTAGATATTCATGAATAAATAAACACTTTCTTAAGAAATACACAATTTACGAGACATTTTGCGCCAACCTCGTATTGTCTTTGAAATTCCAAGCCAAAATTAAGGTCTTGTTCTAAGCGCATCCACTACAAGTTGAAGAACAAATTAGTTTTCGCCTAATAGAACAGTTAACTCGCAGAGTTTATGTTTGGTTTTGTTGTTATCTTGTATTGAGTTTCGATACCAGAAAGCATCCTGGACGGCTAAACCATAACAAAACAATTACTGAGAACATAAAGCCTCAGATATACTGCAGAAGTAGTGGTTATTGGCTTACTGAACTCATGACATGACGTTCAGAAGCAATTCGAAGTTCAATTCATGGTGTATTGTCCGATTTTCTGCGATTTCGTCATTCAAACGGTGCAACAACGCAAGTCGGTGACCTTGCCAGCCGACTACTGCATTTTACCACGCTATGGACCACTTTTATGACTGTCGATTGGACTTCGGAGTTAAATGTTGGAACCATGTTTCATCCATGGTCACATATCGTCGCAAGTACTTTCTCCTATTTCCAAAATAAATAGTACTTTATAAGACCGTCGCTTCTCAAGATAGATGAAAATCAATGAAAGAGCTGGAGACTATCCCAAAAATCGAGCTCGAGAAGTGTTTCAACAATTAGAAGAAGTGCTGTTTTAAGTACATAATATCAAAAGGGGACTATTTTGAATTTTAGAAGGATTTAATGTTGACGAACTATAAATTTTTTTTCCAAAAGCGAAAATGTTCTGAACACACCTCGTATATTCATCCCCGTGTCTATTATAAATGTATTACATATCGAAATCAATGTTTGTAATTTGCATATCTTCTGTCTATTAAAATATTTCATTTAATGTTATAGGCATCATAAAATATAATTTGTTATTGTTATTGCTAAAATTTTATATATCCATAAAAAAATCAAAAGTGGCTGGACGCGGCACTACGCAGATAGAGAAATTTCGGTAACCTTCTGCGTCCGTGTCGAACACACAGAACAACCTGAAAAACTTTGAGTGAGATGCGTTAAAGGACCCGTGTGGAGGGTCACGTGGAGGTCGATTGGTTTAAAGACTCAACAGTGTTGCAGCGTGTGTCCAACAGGAGGCGCGGCTGCAAGCGAGCGTCTGGCTTTGAGTAAGCGTTTCGCTATTTAAACGTGATCAACGAAACAGTCTCCTCAGGTGGGATTATGCCGCTGGGTTTGGGAACCGCCACGTAAAGCTGTAATTCCAGTAAAGAGAACACAAAAGTCCCGCATATTGACCGTCCCAAACGATATTGACTTCAGCAAACTCAGAAAGAAAATAATTTACAGATGTGCACCTCGAATGTACGGACTCTCTAAAGTGAAGAGTCGACGAAACTTGCAGCAAACAGCCGTCATGACATTTGTAGAAGGATTTATTGTTGGTTGGAAGCTTCGTCACCTTGTCTCCAGCTTTATCTCGATGAATGAAAGGATAGCCAAAATTATCAAGGCTAAATACAAACACTAAGAGGAAGCGTATGAGAAATTCACCCCGCCACGGTGTTAAGATCATGCGCGGCGTCTTCAACGCCAAGGTGGGCAAGAAGGTATTTTTGTGTCGACGGATCCGATAATGGAAAGGGGCTGGTAGTCCCTTGGCTAGCGGGAGTTCGGCCCGAATATTTATCAGAAGTGAAGGCAGCAAACAAATGGTTTCATGTCCGGGGCCGACAAGCGTAAGGACAGGAATGTAAACCTGATAACAGACACACAGATAAACCCGAAATGTAGAAGGAATACTTCTCGAATGAAGTAACAACATTGTCGTTCCACCACTCGACCAAGATGATTAGAAAACAGCACTAAGGTGCCTTAAGAACAACAAAAGCCCAGGGGCCGGCTGAGCTGTTTAAAGCCGACACCTAGAAGCTGGAAAGGCGCATATTTCAGCTGCTATGCATGATTTGGTCGAATGAATACATGCCCATACATGAGTGTACAGTGAAAACACGATTGATTTAAAAATCACTCAAATTTTCGAAAAACAGCGTCGCATTAGCGTCTGTCAAAGCCTACCAGGATGTCATGAAACGTGTTATTACTGACGATGAGTCTTGGATCTATACTTACGACACGAAACAGACGAACAATTGGCCGAAAATATCGTGTCGTAAGTTGAGCCGGAGCCGAAAAAACCACGTCGAAGCAGGTCAATAATCAAGGCTATGTTAACAGTTTTCATCGATCTTTTCCTTCCGAAAAGGCAAACAGTCAATAAGGAATACTATTTTAATGTTATGGGTCTTTTGCGCGAATCTATTCGTAAAATGAGACCGGAATTATGTCAACAACTCTTGGTTTTTGCACCACGATAATGCACCGTCGCATACTGCATGTTGCATTTCAGAGTTTTTCGCCAAATTTTCAACCAATATCGTGCCGCAACCACCGCATTCACCTGATTTCGCTCCGTGTGACTTCTGGCTATTCAGAAAAGCCAAATGACCGGTTCGGGGAAGGCGTTTCGAGTGAACTGAAGACATTAAATCTGAGTTTCTACGCGCATTGAAGGCTATTCCGGAAACTGACTTTAACGACTGTTCGAGGATTGGAAAAAACGTTGGCACAAGTGTTTTGGAACCAAGGGGGATTACTTTGAGAAGGAGGACGTAGATTTTGAAAAATAAATGAAGAATATTAAAATTATGAACAAAGTCTTACTATTTTTTGCTCATAGTTGTAAATAATTGATGAATTTACGAAATATATTAGGATGACAAAAAAGTCTTGCGGTATTTTTATTGAATTTTCAATTGTTCATAAAAATTTTTTTGATGACTCATGCCCAGCTCTTGACCGATGCTACGGCTGCTACTATGCCGGTCTCTTTCGACCAATTCAGCGATTTTATCGCAATTTTCGACGACAGGCCTTCCGGAGAGTGACGCATCTCCGACCACCTCTACACCAGAACGAAAACGTTGAAACCATCGTTGTGCGGTGGAAATGGAAACTGTATCGGGTCCATAAACTGCACAAATTTTATTGGCGGCTTGAGATGTATTTTTGCCTTTATCGTAGTAGTACTGTAAAATATGCCGTATTTTCTCTTTATTTTGCTGCATGTTTGCTACGTTATAACTCACGAACAACTTAAAAGAAACGACAATCAATCAAACACGTGTTAGCGCGTGAAATGAGCTTTCCAAAAAGGTATAGCATGACCCGATGCGACGAATAAAACTAGAACTACGCGCTCTCAGCGCCAACTAGCGAAAATACCGCAAGACTTTTTTGACAACCTAATATAATTGAAATTCAGGGATAATCTCTCCCAGCCAATAGTATGTCGGTATGTCAAAAATGGGTTGAATCAGCTCCATACTTCCTTTAGCTTCCAGGTGACTTTATACCACAATGAAATGAATGAACAGGTGGAGTCGGAGTCGGAAAGTGCGAAAATTTTCCACTACTGCTCTATGCACACTGGTACGCGGGGCCGGGTTCGAAACAAGAAGCAAGACGAAGCAAGCTCAACAAGTTACGTATTGTGTGCAAATGCAAATACATTGCTATGTACACAAGTATGTATTGTTTGTGTGTGTGTGTGTTTGTATGGCCGGCTTTAAGCGGCTCTACGTAATTTGCAATGTACACACCAAATGTGGATTTAAATGAATTGAAGCAATGCATAAATGATCGAATAAATAAATATAGCTGCTTGTGCATGTGTGTTTGTCGGTAGACGCATAGCTGCGCGAATTCTCCCAATATTTGCACACATAAACAGCGCAACAACAAAGATGAGACGCTTTGCAAATAAAAATGGGCAAAATGCGTTCTCTGCATGTGTGTGCGTGTGTATGTACATGTGGGCATGTACATAAGTCTATCGACATGAATTATATCGCACACGTTGTTGTTGCTTGTTAAGGACTGTCGCGGTTTTTTAAGGAGCACAGCCCATTATGCATATAAATTAATCGCAAATTAAATTTTGAAGCGATGAACGGGTGTATTATACATACATACGTATGTATGTTTGTACGAGTATAATAAAGTGGAGAAAATACAATAACAAAAACAAAAATTGTATACATTTAATAATAACAAAATGAAATGCTATTTAACTAAATTAAGTTGTTTCAAAAAGAAGAAGCACTGAGCTACACATATTTGCTCTCTGGGTCCTTGAAAAGCTATAGTCGATTTCGACGTACTGTGATGGGAAAAAATCAAATAGAATTCAAAAATACACTAAATATCTCGAATTAGTTCCTAATAAGCAAAAAAACAAGTTCGTAGTGTAGAAAATATTACTGCCGTTCAGGCAACTGCTGCTGAAGACCCCAATTTGTCGATTCCAGACGGTATCAAAAATTTTAACTACCTCAAACCACAACCTGGCGGATTTTGAGAAAGAAAATGAGCTTGCATCCATATAAAATTGTTCTCACTCTAGAACTGAAGCCATTGGACCTCCTCATCTTCTTCGATCCACAAATTATTCATGAACGACCATTACATTCACCTAAATTGAATCGTTTAATAGAGTCATCAGTCCGGGCTTCTTTCGATCATAACCAATTTTGTATGGTCGCAATTGAAAGCAGTTGATCTTGGCAACATCTGGTTCTAACAAGACGGATCCAAGCAATGATAATGCTATCTCTCATGCACTCATCTCTCTCAGTCTCTGCTTATTATTGTCGCTTGGGTAATCAAATATTGAACCTCTCTAATCGTTTAATAAATACATTTATCATCGCCACCTTACCTTCGCCCAGTCGATTTCAATTATAATACGTATTTACATATACTCATACATGTACATATATAGACACCTATGTATGTATGTTTGTACATATGTCATTTGTGGTGGGTTATATTTACCTCTGCGCAACAAATGTCGGAGCTTGGCTGCTCGGCTTAGCGCCTTTTATCCACGTACAGATGCATATGTATGTATGTGTCAGTGTGTGCGATAACACCTTACCGTTACCTGTTGAGATATTTTTGTATTAATTTGCATTTATCTCTTATTTGTTGTTATTTTTAGTTCAATGGTGTTTGTAAAAGTTTTATTTTTAGATCACGAACTATAGTATAAATGTAAACAAGCGATTGCAACAACAACAATAGCAACAGTGTGGCCTACGATCATTTGTAAAAGTAGAGTAAAAGTTTATGGGTGAAATCCGATAAAAAAAAACGCATTGAAGCTATAATACCCCACACAGGTGCATTTATTGTGACAACCGTATGTCAAGCGGATGAAGCATGGCTCCATCAGTTCACTCCGAAGCCCAAAGGACAGTCCGCCGGGTAGACTGTATACGATGAACCCGCTCCAAAGCGTGGAAAGACGCAACATTCGGATGGCAAGGTTATGGCGTTTGAAATTTTGAATGCGCACGGCATAATTTTGATTAGCGTAAAACAACGAGATCACCGAAGCACGGTCGCATTTGAAGGAAAAGAAAGTGGTGCTTGGCAATCTGCAATCTAGGAATTGGGTTTTGGGTTGCTTCCGCATCCAACGTATTCTCTAGATCTGGCCTCCAGTGACTATTTGCTGTTCTCAGGTCTGGAAAGTATGCTTGCTGGGTAGAAGTTTTCCTCGAATGAAGAGATGATCGCCGAAACTGAGGCATATTAGATTGTCAAATATCTCCCCTGCGCTTTTTTGTCCTACAGAGCTCATATCTGGTAATAATATACATCTTTGAAAGTTCTTGACATAACCTACAAAACGACGCTATGAATGATTAGTTTGGATATTGCATTCAACAGTTATAGACGTGTAAATATGGAGTTCACTGACGCCGAAATTCGCACTATTTTAAAGTTTTCCTTCGTTAAAGGCAATTCCGCTAGAGAAACATTCCGTGAGATTAATGGCATTTTGTGGGATGGTACTGTATCACTTCGAACTGCGGCGAAATGATTTCGACGATTCAGAGYGACACCATGGATAAGCTAGCCGGCGGAAGACCTGTGACGTCGAATGCCGATAAAATCATGGAAAAAATCGAGTTAGACCGACATCTCGGCATCTCGTGACATCGCCCAGAAGACGGGAGTTATGGAACCATCTGCAGAAGACTGGATACACGAAAATGCTTGATGTTTGAGTGCCGCATGATTTGACGCAAAACAAAACCTTCTGGACCGAATCAACGCCTGCGATATGCTGCTGAAATGGAACGAACTCGATCCATTTTTGAAGCGGATGGTGACTGGCGACGAAAAATGGATCACATACGACAATATCAAGCGAAAACGGTCGTGGTCAAAGGCAGGCAAATCGTCCCAAACAGTGACCAAGCCGGGATTGACGGCGAGGAAGGTTTTGCTGTGTGTTTGGTGGGAGTGGAAAGAAGTCAGCCACTAGGAGCTACGCCCATATGGTCAAACGCTTAATTCTGCCATCTACTGCGAAAACTGGACCGCTTGAAGCAAGCGACTGACCAGAAGCGCTCCGAATTAGCCAAGAGGAAGGGTGTAGTGTTCCACCAGGACAACGCCAGACCACACACTTCGTTGATGACTCGTCAGAAGCTACGGGGGCTCGGATGGGAGGTCCATGACGAACACCCTTGTTGGTGTAAAGTTGAACTCAAAAGTGGCTTGTGAAAAGTGGCTGTCCGAGTTACTTTCATTTCGGTTCGTCATGTGTCTAACATATAAGAGTTTAGAGCGGTCATTGGATAAAAATGATCATAATAACGGCTCAAGAGAGACCAGTTTCGATCAGACCTGCTTTCGACTTTCCTATTTTAAAAATAAGTCTTTGCAAGTCTTTAAATTCAACTACTTCGACATCTTATTGATACCAAAGCATAGAGAGACGATAGTAATAGTCAACAGCTGTTCACCTCATTTCGCATCTTTATATCAAGAAGACTAATATTTTCTCTCCAAAGAGTAAAGAGCTTCAAAAAAATCCCCAAAAAAAAATTAAAGTAGAAGGGGCAACTGCAAATTATGTAGGCCTTCCAGCTGACTGTATTAAGACCTATTGACCACCAACGTAACGAGACCTATACGAGTGCAATTCTCTGTCGAAACTCCGTAGAAATTTGGTAGTACTACAATGCTCAGCGCCTCGTGGACTTCGCGTATCCGGAACAGTCAAGTAAAAAGAACAGCTCCCTTCGGATAGGAAGGTCCATCTCTGAGCAACTTGGTGTTAAAGCTTTCAGAGTCGGTCTGTTGTCGCTCTTTAAGGTTCTAACAGACAGGAAACAATTAAAAAGACAGTGCGCTTTACAAGCAAAGTAAGGTCTCATTCATACTGATTGCGGTCTTATTTAGAACTTGGTGGATTATGCGGCATAGATATTCAAATGAAATCTCTGTCACCGACAACGGCGCTTAGTTTTATCCTTATTGCTATTAACACGAAGCTCCTGGTGATTTAAACCTCTTTGAAGATGAAATACTTTCGCTCGAAACTTTTGTCAGCTCTTCATTAATTGAACCATCGGCCATCGGCTATGTGACGCCAATGAACGGATTTCGTACATTAATTAGTGTTGCTCGGCCATTTATTAAGCCATTCTGAGAACTTAACGGATTGCACCGACATCGAATTACACCGCACACACACATACATACACAAACACAGCCTAACAAAGCAGCACTTAGCATTTTCATACAAATGTACGGGTTACATGAAATTATTGGAGGGTAGAGTGTACTCGTAAAATTTATTGTTTTCGTACTCCATCTTCGTCATGTGGACTGTCGCCAGACAAGGTGACCATATCGATTTCACTAATTGCATTCACCAGAAGCGAATAAAGGCAAACACACACGCGCAGGAAAACAAAAAAAAAAAAAAAAAAAAAAATGTTTTTATAAGAAATAAGGAAGTACAAACTGGGGTTCCGATCATTCAGAGAGTACGCAGAGAGTTTTTTTAGGCTTTGGCAAAATTTTATATTAAAGCGTGCTCCAAAGGATTTAAAACCAGAGACATCGCTTCGCTCTTTGATCTCTTGAAAAGTTGCAAGAATATCCGAGGTTTTCGAGCCAAATTTTGTGCAGCGATGAGACCCATTTTTGGCTCAAGGGCTATGTAAACAAGACAAATTTCTGTATTTGGGACAAAGTGCCACCTGAAGAAATTGAAAAGCTGCCATTCTATCAAGAAAAAAGCGATTTGGTGTGGTTTGTGAGCCGTTGGAATCATCAGTCCATATTTCTTCAAAAAAGATGCCAGTGCGAACGTTACCGCCATTTTATCTGATATCTGTTATCTCATATCCCATGATAACTAACCAACCGACTATTTGATGACTGAAATTGAAGTTCGTAATCTGGGCGACTTTCGGTTTCAATAAGACGGCACCACTTCCCACACACCGTATTAATCAATGGATTTATTGAGCGAACATTTCCGTGAGCAGATAATTTCACGTTTTGAGCCGGTCGATTGACCATCAAGATCGTGTGACATCACACTGTTAGACTTTTTCCTGTGGAAACATGTAAAGACTAAACCCTATGCGGACAAACTCACTTCGATTCAGGCCTTCAAGCAAATCATCACGTGTGTCATTCGCCAGTTACCAGTCGAAATGCTCGAATGAGTCTTGCCGGCTGACTACCAATGCTGAAGCAAGCTTTTTTTGCGTTTGACACACGTGCTCATTGAGCAACGTCTCTAATTCGCCGTCCTCCAAAGTTTTTGGTATTCCTTCACGTGGACGGTCGTTAATATCGAAAACGCCGTCTTTGAAGCGACAAAATCTATCACGGCACGTCATTTCACTTAGCGCAGCACTTCCGCAAACTTTTTGCAGCTCCCGATTAGCTTCAGTCACCGACTGCGTTGAGTGTACGAAGAAAATCAACAACTAATGAGGATTATTTGGCAAACAAATTGGACATATACGAGGATCTTATTATCACTTTCTCTTCATCCGACTACCATACTTCTAGCATTTTCCAATCGCAAATAGTGCAATGTAGTGTTTTACTGTATGACTACAAGAGGATACAGAAGCCTACCTTATATGGTACACAGACAGTCAGGCGGCATTGCTAACCTTTTCATCGTCAAAAAAAAATTACCGGTCAGAGGAACATTTTCGGCAACGAAATTAGCAGACAAGTGAGCCAAGTCAAGAGCCCCTCTTGATGAGTCTGAGGCGGCAACCCGAAAAGAGTGGGGAAACGCCGCTACACTTCCTCTACGAGTGCCCAGCTCTATCTCAACCCCGATGTAGAACTCTTGAAATTTATCAGGTACCAAACATTGAATGTCATTATACCCTGTACAACATTTTGCGAGAGTATAAATATATTGTACAATATCTATGTAAGAGAGTATATAGCTCTAAGTAACTTTGTATAACACACATATATGTACATATGTATTTTCATGTAAAGTATGAGATGTCAGTCTCTCGTGTTGTAAATCATTTCTGCTCCCATAGCAACTTCATAATTCGTCATCCAATTGTCAATCAGCTTAGCCACCAGCCACAACAGCAAAAATTTATAGGAAAAAAAACGGTCGCAACAAACAAAAAAGAAGTACCGAAAATACATGTGTCTGCTTTCGTAGCGCTTCAATAAATCCAAATTGTCTGTAGCAATTACTCAACGGACACTGATTAAATTACTGCGAAATGTCAGTCATAGTAGGGCATCATAAAGATTTATCTGCAATAAGCGCAGCCTAATGGGGTGTACTGTAAATTAACTGAATTAGAACAAAGAGAGGGTAAAAAAGCCAAATGTTTAATAAAAATTACTCTCAAGGACACACAAAAATAAGACACAAACACAAACTCGAGCGGAAAAATTCACAAAAATTATTTGAATTAGACGGAATATCACGCCATCAAATCAGTCAAGGGAATTGGAAGAGATGGTACCCACAATACATAGTAGAGTTTATGTAACCGGAATGGATCCGGCGTTTTATCGAAGAAGATTGCGATATTAATTTCTGCTAAGTAACGGGAAAAGTCGTCTGACTTTAATTACGGTTTGTTACCACCATATTTACTCTGGTGTATATAAGGTCATGTATGTATGTATATATAAATGATCATGATGATGAAACGAGTTAAGGTACGTGTGGCAATTTCTCTAAGAACCCCTACCGACAGTATGGAAATGGATGCAAAGGGATCGTAACCACAACCAATCCTCATATAACGGTAAATAATAATAACCAAATACCGGTATAAAAATTTTACATTGGTTGTGGCCACGCCCACTTTTTGGTAAAATCTCATATCTCAAGTGATGTTAGATCGATTTCAGCCAAATTTGATACAGTGTGTGGGAAATATAATTGAAATTCAGCGATCATCTTTTCATGGCAGTGTCAGTGTCAAAAATGGGTAATTTTCTTAGCTCCCATATGCCTAACACAACGACTTTGAAACTTCCAAATGATTTTTTACCGCATATATCGGAAAATATGCGAGTAATTTCAATGAAAATGAGAGAGCGTGTATATGTTTGTGCCCCAAATTATTGAACCAATCGTTACAATTCTTTAAAAACTTTGAAAATGGGCCGCTTCTGCGTCACGGAAGGCATTCTCCGGAATAACCTTGAGAGCCGAGATACATGCTGCTTGGATCCCCTCTACCGTCTCCAAATGCTTGCCTTTTATCGGCCTTTTCAGGCAAGGAAACAAACAAAGCTCCGTTGGGATGCCGGCCTTGGTTAGGTAGCTGTTCACAAGAAATGCGGTGGTCGCCGAGGCGTTGTCGTGGTGCAACTTCCATCTTCGCGCACATCTTGCGCATGTTCAAGAGCTCAGTCACAATGTTATGAACCACAGATTTTGATAAATTTAACATCTGGACAATTAATCGAATACTTAGTCCACGGTCTGAATTCAAAGCTTTGCGCACACAAGTTACAGTTTTTAAATTTTTTTTGTTTCAGCTACTCATTCGGCCGGAATCACGTTAGCAGTTGGAGCACTTTTTTTGGCAGCTCCGAAGACAGCACATAACTACGTTATTTTTCAATTTCGCGGCTGAAGGTTAAAGCTTCATAAAAGTAATATTCTAGCATCTTATCACCATCCCTTAGCCCATTTTTCCGGTACTTCCGGTTCGACAAGAAACTTTCACTAAAATGAGAAGCTCATACTTCGAAGCAGGATTCTTAATGTTGAAGAAGAGACATTTCACTAGTAGCATTTAATGCTTTTAAAAAAAAGAGTCGGAACTCAAAGCTTACTAAGTTACGTGGCCAACTATGGTGAGAGGCAGGTTCTTCTCTGCCTTAACCCTCTCCCCCACCAACTCCACAGCGACCATATTTACAATCGACGAAGGAGTACAGACTTGTCTTTAATATTGCTGGTGATGGCGTTAAGATACCGACTGTCAATAACCCTAAGATTTTAAGTATGACTTTCGACAGCCTGTGCCTCTTCACTCCTCACAAGACCGCTATTATTGCCAAAGTTCAGAGGCGCAACAAAATCCTGAAGTCGCTAGCCGACAGCACGTGAGAAAAAGAAAAGAAACGTTGTTAGCAACATAAAAGGCAATCGGCCGGTCGGCGCTTTACTAAGCCGCACCAATTTGGTCGCTTGGATGCAGTGAAATGCAGACGAGAAAGCTGCAATCATGTTAGAAAACTGCACTCCAGACTACGACAGGATACGTTTTGATGTCTTCCATCGAACATCTGCATTGTTATGCCGTTAAGGAGCATAATGAACTTCTCTCCAAGCAGTTTCTGCTGGGGTACTTTCGCATAAATCATCTCTGCACTCACATATATGGAGTGAAACCGCTTCCTAGGAGTATTAAGAGGTCCTCCCTCAACTACGTCGACGACATAAGACAATAAGCCGACCGGACTTCGGACGCAACTAACTTCCGACAGGTACTGACCGCCATTCACAGTGAGGCCATCAATACCTTCACCGACTCCCTTCCAGTGATAGGCGTTCTTGGAGTCAAATCACCGCTGTGGAAGAGGTCGAGTTGTCCCGTTCCCACGACAGTCGGGTCTACGAAAACCGGAACGGACCCGGATTTTTATCCGGCCAAGGACTGTGAACTCGGCAGAATTCTGCCGTTACAACAACAACAACAACAGGTCGAGTTGTCTCGAGAAACGATAGTAAACCTTGCACAGCTTCGATCTAGATACTGTAGCAGGTTAAACTCTTACATAACCAAAATAGACTTTGACATATCAAGCATATGTCCAGCGTGCAATGAGAACCTCATTGGTCCCACATGGTCCAACCACGTCGAAATGCACGTTCCCTGCAATATCACCACTTATCCAATCGGTAAACATCCTAACTGGAATTATATACCCGTTACAACAACAACAACAACAGCATGGTGGACAGGGACTTTAAAGTTTGAAATTCTCGTACTTTCTAGACTTATAGCAAAAAAACGCCATGTAACTCATTTAAAACGGAGACCACAAATTTAGTGGACACACCGCTTTTCAACACCACATATCCATAACAACGGAAATATACAAACATACATACAAGCTATAATAATTCACACCACAAGCGTATCACATGCACGCTTCAATACTTCAAAGGAAGGCCAACTGCGGCGGCTGCTTGCGGGAGACAACGAGTCTGGAAAACCGCGAGCCACAGATCATACAAATTTCACTTTCATTTCTCACTTCGCTTGCGCACCTTTTATATAGCGAAAATAAAAAGCGCAACAGAGCAAGAAACACGAAATAAATTTCAACTAAAAACAATAACACTTTTGCTGTTGCTGTTGCTGCATATGTATGTATATAAGTTGCAGCGGATCCACGAGGTGGCATGTTGCAGGAAGCAGCTTCCGCTAGCTGTGGAGATAAAACAACAAACAAAACGGCAAAAACTCAAGTGCACAACTGCGCATACATCCATATATACAAACAGTCACCGAAACGTTTTATGCACATAAATACGTAAGTGTCTATAAATGTATATGGACATCTTAAAATCGACACATATTCATACACACAAACACCTACACATACATACATAGTACATATGTATATCAGTAAATAAATTTTCCAGAAATAAAGTGCCGAAAAAAATTCTAATTTCGAGGTTATATATGTATGCTTATGCGAATGACACTTGAATTAGTGTTTGTTTTTATTGTTGTTAGCGCAATTAATAATGACTTACATATCTTTTAACTGTTGCAATAAAATTAAATTCTTTATGGCCGCATGGCAGAAAAATACAAACAAACATGAAAACACAACGCATACAAACACATGCGTATACATTTATATATGTATGTGTGTATGGATACATATGGGCATACATATCAATTTGTAAGCCATAAAGTAATATGATTGGCACTTGTTGCAGCAATGCAATTAGAAAATTCAAAATTAGTTAGACAATTGATTATCCCATTTCATTAACAAATAATGTTAGCACTTGACGAACGCCGTCATACATACATACATGCACTTCGACGCAGATACGTTAATAATCATACCATATATGCACATAGAAAACGGAAATACTCCGTTAGTCATTACCCATTGACTCATACTGTGGAGTGAACAATATGCATTTTCGTAAGTGCGCGCGTAACGAACGCCGAACTGTATTAAAATGAGCTCCGAAGGTCTTTAAGAACACCTGCAACATTTTATGTGTCTAAACATGCTGCTGACTAAAGGCTTGTTATAAACAACCCAAGTTGCATGCGTCCAAAATTGACCAATAAACTAGTGGCACTTCACTTCAATACAGAATAACAACGGATCCATTCCATTACAATAACTTAAATTCGCAGTAACAAGAAACATTAAACGAACCGCTACCATAATCATCACGATTGATAACTCACACATTTGCTTGATACAATATTCAATTTTTGTTCTTAATTTGTTAGAAAACACAATACTAATTCTATAAATGTACACACGCACATGTTCAGTCAATTTATATTACTAATTAACATATGCCTTAAAAATATGTCTTATTTACTGCATTTTCACCAGTCATCACGTGGTAAGCGATATGTGGAATTGTCGCTACGTACAATTGTCACGCCGGCACCATAGTAAGGTATTACATAAGCTGAACCATCTGCCGGGCCCACAACTTGTGTAGCAATGAGTACAATATCAATTAGTTGGCCGAGAAACATGCCACCGAGCGTGCAAAATTTTATCAGCCCAATACCAGGATAACCTAAATAGAAGCGATCAACACCAAACATACCCAGAAAGACGGACAGCAGTAGTGTGGTATCGAGGTGATAGCCATTACTAAAAAGATAATTTGTAATTGTAAATTGAAAATTTTAACGTATTCGCTCAACTTACGTCCATTTACAGGGCAATTCGCGCGTAAACGTGTTGTTGCCTGTTTCCGTGCAATTGATGCCATCTACGGCTAAGCACCAAACTTGAAGTCGAAAATAGGAGAAATATGGGTATTAAAAGCATACTTTGAATTTACTGTTATTGTGGCTTACCTCGCGCCTTATTTTCCTTCGTACAACCATAAAATTGTTGAGTTTTGGGATCAATTTGTTTTTTTGTCGGATCTGGACATAGATATTGTCCCATTAATAAATCATCGCAATCGTAGTCGACTTGCTGTGTTATTTCTACACTTATTAAAACTAGTATTATTGTACTAAACCACTCCATATTTTATTTTTTATATTTTTTGAATGTCTCAAAGAATTTTTCACATTTCAGACAAAAGATGTTTCCAAAGATTTGATTAGCTATTTTTTAAAGCGAAGAAAACAGCTGACGGGACTATTTGTTTACAGTGGCTGTCAAATGTTACTACATAGCCGTGTTTGATATGTCGAGTCATATCCACAATGCTTATTAAACACACCGAAAATTTAACGTCCTTGTCAAACTTTTAAATACAAATACATACATATGTTCACATGGGCCTTGACTAACTTAAAAAAAAAATTAAAGCAGATATTTGTATATAAGAGTTTTTAGAAAACAATAATCCTAAATAATCAAATATAAATACCGTTCCCACGACAGTCGGGTCTACGAAAACCGGAACGGACCCGGATTTTTATCCGGCCATGGACTGTCAACTTATATTTGATTGTTGTTATTGTTGTTGTTGTTGTAACGGTAGAAATTCTGCCGACTACTGAAGAAGTCCAACGATTTCTGCTATGATTTCCGCAAACTAATCAACTTTTAATTTATGCATATGTCTACTATATTGTAAGCTGCAGATAGATATTTCCCTCGCATATATTTTTGATATAGTGTTTCAACTTTTTCAGGCTTTGACAATCGCTCTAATACTACAATCTCGCAATTTTTATCATTATTAATATATTTAAATAAAACTCACCAAATGCGGTTTTTCTTTATTGGACCAGAGATAGTTGCTTGTTGAAGATATATTTTTTATATTTCAGCATAACTTTTAYACTACTAAAACGACCGCCCTTTAGTTCGTTCAGCGTGTCCGTTTTAAGACCATTAATGAAATGCACTTTCACTTTCGACTTTTGACCAAAAGTACTTTCGATAACACCTATTTCCCCTGTGGACAGTTCAACTTTCTTGCCTAGATAGATTTCACGATTACCTTGTTTAGAGAACAAATTTTCAACAATTGCTTCATTCTCATTTACAAGTCGTTGTATAAAGCCCTGCTTTAATTTATGTTTAAACACTTTGAATTTCGGCAGCACATCCAAACTGTAGCTGTTGGCATGTGTATACCATTGCATACGTCCCCAAAAGGCCAAACGACAGCAATTACTTTGTGCATCCAAGTCCAACTTTGCCGCAATTAATGTGGCATTTCTGTCCGCCAGTATGGGCGTTTGAAATTCCAATA
Source organism: Bactrocera latifrons (assembly GCF_001853355.1). Taxonomy (NCBI): domain Eukaryota; kingdom Metazoa; phylum Arthropoda; class Insecta; order Diptera; family Tephritidae; genus Bactrocera; species Bactrocera latifrons. The sequence goes on along the minus strand of NW_017535852.1, from coordinate 1,648,569 downwards.
AAGCAAATATCAAATCTTCCGTTTGCGCACTTGTTGCTGGTTCTAGCTCTTCAACGAATTCGTATTCCTTATTTATGTCGAAGGTTTCATTTGTTGTATCAATCACACTTCTAAATAAAGTAATATTTGCCATCACAGTGTCGTGTCCAATTGTTATGTGCAATTTGCTTTTAGAACGTATTGCAAATTTGTAGAATCTTATTCGATGCACTCGTATGCATGCTGCATAAATATTATGTAAATATCCTGGACTTGTTAGTATACCACGTTCCAACATTTTTGCATTGAATTGTGGCACACAAATTCCTACACGATCACCCATTGCTGCCGATTGTACTGGTCGATGAAACATTTGGATTGATTTCACTTTGCGCTGCTCCTTAATTACTGGTATTTCGACTAGATCGTTTACGGTAATACTACCTTGCACTATTGTGCCGGTACAAATAGTGCCTTGGCCCTTTATAGAGAAACAGTGATCCGTATACATAACCAAAGGTGTATCTATGTTCCGATTAGGGTACTCTATTTGTGACAGGATTCCTTCCAAAAGAGCCTACAAGAACATAACAATACTTAGAAATGTGAATATTAAATGTTTATTTGATTATTACTTCGATATTGATTTTCTGCACTGCCGAAACATTGAAAATACTGCTTTCGGGATCAAAGGTAGTCTGTCCCAACGTTTTTCGCAGTTTCGTATTTAGTTTTTGTAACTGAGCAACGCGTGTTGTTTCCTCCAATAAGTCTATTTTATTTACAACCATAATCAATTTTCGTTGCAGTAACTCGCCAATAACTATGCACTCCGCTGTTTGTGTTTGTATTCCCTTCTGAGCATCAATGACCAGCAACATCAAATCAATAATTTGAGCACCTTAAAAAAAAAACCTATTTATCAAAACATGGACCATACTGAATGTAAGTTTTCCATACCTCCAATTATAGTACGTATGAGGCTTGCATGTCCAGGACAGTCTACAAAAGTGAACTGCACTTTGTCGACATCCGGTGAAACGATTTTCCATCTTGCCGGCGCTTCTACCACTACAGCGCTGAATCCCAAATCCAATGTAATTCCACGTACTTGTGACTGTGGGTTTTTATCGAATGCCGCAGTACTTGCAATAGTACTCAAGGCACGTGCCAATGTGGTTTTACCCGAATCTACATGGCCTAGTAGGCCTATATTTATATTAATTATCATTTAATATTTTCTCTCAATTCCAATAAGTATTTTAAGCGCGACAATTGTTTATGAACTAATATGCAATTTCATTGGCTTCCCAACTGATGTATAGTTACCACACTTTGTTGAGCATCACTCTTTAAACTAAATCTTATCGTGCTCTTATAGTTTCTTCTAAATATGAAGCGCAACCTTATTAAAACTTTTAGAATTTTTATTTTAGCTAAAAATAAACAAATAACTAAACATAGATGTACAAAAATTTATTTTTTTTTTCTATTTCTGTTCATCACTGTTGACATTTGACATCAGATGTTTGCAATTGTCAGTGGAAATATGCGATTAGCCGCCTAGCGCCCTCAAACTTTTCTAAATTCTCGGAGTTAAGATTTATTGTATATTTTGATTAATTTCCTATCGCATAACAGGATACAATAAAATAAAACAAGTTTTTAACTAAAATAAATCGAAATCTTAAATATAAGCTGTTTAAATGACGAGGTCTGTTCAACTATAAAGCATTGTCAAACATTAACCTAAAAACAATCGCTAACATTCCCCTTTGCTTATTCATATGTATACAGGTCAAATATTGAATTGGGCGATGTAACGCCACATAATATTAAGCAACTGAAAAAGCTCAACTCGGTTGTATTTCCTGTGTCGTACAACGAAAAATTCTACATAGATGTTCTGGAGGCTGGTGAGTTGGCAAAACTGGTATACTATAATGACATCGTAGTTGGTGCAGTGTGCTGCCGCATTGATACTTCCGAGAATCAACGACGTCTATATATCATGACTTTGGGTTGTTTGTCGTCATATCGACGTCTCGGCATCGGCACAGTGATGTTCCAACATATTCTCAATTACGCTAAAGTAGATGGAAACTTTGACAGTATCTTTCTGTAAGTTCAAATTTCTATATAACATTTTCCATGCATACTTAAAATTAATATTTACTATATATCTTTTTGACAGACACGTGCAAATTAATAACGAAGGCGCAATAGCGTTTTATAAGAAATTTGGTTTTGAAATTGTTGAGACCAAGGAGCATTATTACAAAAGAATTGAACCTGCGGACGCGTACGTTTTGCAAAAAACATTGCGAAACACAAATAGTAATGCTAGTGGCACTAATAGTAATCACAATCATAATCCAGCTCATAGTAACGGTCATGTGGACAAAAAGGAAAAGAAAGCATAATAAGCAGTTGAACAGAGTACAATTTGCATTCGCCAATACTGTTTGCTTCTAAGCAGTTTTAGTTATACCTAATAAAAATACAATAAAACAATTCACTTATTTAAACGAAGTCCAGTGGTTTATGTGTGTTCATATGACGTTAAAGCAATTAAGTTCTACGAAATTTGAAGTGTTAGGTACATTTATACACATATACTGCAATTTATTAACGGTTAAATCACTTATTAAACGGTGCATGTGTCATTTATGATAGGAGTTAATAACAAGCATATCTTTGATCCAATTGAATTATAATTAATAATTAATTACACACACAAAAGTAGCTCCAATTTACCACAGTTAAGTAACTAAAATCTTCTATATGTTAGTTGCTTACCGAAAGTTGAGAAGTGTGGTACCGCCACAGTAAAAGATGATAGTATTGAAGCGAAAAAAGAATTTAGGTTTATATCGTTGCTTCAAGTGGATATATATGATCTTATACTATACTGGCTGTCTTTGCTTTCAACTACGTGGTGAATCATTTCAATTAACAAAGGCCAACATTATTTACACCAATTTTATACAAATATCTTTAATATTTGGATTTCTCGGTAGCGTACTACTGAAATACATGGATAATGAAAGCTTTAATGCCATGTTCAACCGCTTATCACCAGTTTTCAAATTCATACTCGCACTGGAATGCTTCGTCAGTGCGATGACGTATATTGCTGTCTGCATAAAAATGAAAATAAACAGATACAAACATTTGAAATTGCTCCGAGAATTCAAGGAACTGGACGCACAAATGCAAATCGATTTTCACTATATCGAATGGAATTATCATAAAACAATGCGTAAATTTACAATATTTACCCTAACTGGCATGACTTACTATTTTACTATTTCCTTTATTTATCTGTTTAAATTGTCGAATTGCAATTGTGATTATGTAGCAACATTTGTGTTTGCTCTGTGCTATGCTAGCATTACTCTTGCACCAAGTTGTATATTTTTTCTGCATTTGGGCAAGATGGACCTGCTACGCATACGTTACCGTCTAATAAAACGACTTTTGAAGCAGCAATATGCGTTAGCAGTGGATTTGAAGCATCAACATAAATTTGAAATGTGCATTTCGCGCCTAATCGATTATTGTAAAAGCTATATTCAATTGATTTTACAAGTAAACGACGTGTTTGGTGTCGTGAGCGGATTTAGTTTGTTCCATGATTTCGCTATGCTTACAAACATGACATTTCTGATGTGTCAAAAGGCAACGGAAACAAAAACAACTGTCAAAGAATATATATTCATATTCCTATTTATGTTGCCGCGAATTTATAAGATAATCATATACGCGGTATATGGATATGTAACGCAGAGGGAAGTAAGTTCTGTTACGTTAAAACAAATGTAATGTATAAACTTTTACAAGATTTAAATATATAACGATGTTCACGATTGTTTACAGCGACGGGATTGCACCCATGAGGTCAGAATGTGTGAGCGATATTTAACGTGCTCTAAAGCGACTCGCAGTAAGTTGGAAGCATTCCTGCACTGGCAAATGCAGAACACATATTCGTTTTTGGTTGGGAAAGTGACGACTTGTAACCTTTTTTTGCTTTATGCGGTACGTTATTGGCCAATATGGATACAGAAATTTTCGTTTTCATCGTCTTTTATAATTTATACGTGCATATACATACATATATATTTATTATTTCTTATATCGTAGACCGTTAATAACATAGCGAGCAGCGTTCTCATCTTAATACAGTTACAGTTCCAACAAAACAGCATTACCAATCGTATGAAAAAGCAACCAATGCTAAAAGATGTAGAATTTATATAACGGAAATCATGAATTTATTAAAGTGCTTGGCATATAATAACAAAAAATATCGAATACTGAAAGTATTTTCGTATATAAAGTCGAGTGTTTACACACTCGGGCCATAAGTGTGACATTTATAAACAAGGATATATACGAATATAAAATTCGTGTACTGAAAATGATGCATTTTATCAAATATATGATAATAAAAACTTAAAATGATGATTAAAATCGAAACGAAATATTTGAGGTTTAAAAAATTCAATGGTAGCGTAAAATCATTTATGCAATATTATGAAAATGCCTGTAAACACCAAAGTCATCCACATTGTACACATATGCGTTAGTTTCTACACCTGCAAATAAATTATGAAACGTTTAACTTTGAAAACATTCGTAGTTTTGAATTATATTACCGAAAAAGGATTCAACCTCTTCATATGTCACTACGGTATTACCACGCATGCTGCTTACATTAGTCAATAATGTACGCAAACACCTGTGTGTATACGATAGTCTATCACGGTTTCGTGTGAGAAACAATAGATTTTCTTTAGTGTCCCAATAGTAGGGAAAACGATTTTTATCCAAATAATACAAAATGCGTCGTAGACTCTAAAAGGGATATGTAAAGGTGAAAAATTTATACCGATATATTCATATTTACTTACTGCAATTAAAATATCAAGCACAGATTCCTTTGATTTATGAGTAATTTTAGGTGCTTTCGTATATATCAATTCATAGGTAATCGATTCCAAATGATTTTTCTTTATTGCATATATTTTACAGCCAACCATCAGTGACTGCAATAGACGCAATGCGATCAAATTATTTGGTGAAGAAGCCAATTCACGTTCACTTAATGGTGCGCACAGAGAAAAGTATTCCATATAACGTACATCGGCAGCAGCTAGCCAAACCATTTTTAAATTGTGCGTTGGGTGTGGCCACAAATCATTAGGACTGTCGTTACTGCAAAATTTTATTAAAACACGTAAACGTATATTCAGTGTAATCTCTTGGCTACACGCTTTCAGCATGATATAATTATTTTGCCATTCACCGTCCCTACCATCAACACTCTGGTTTTTTAAGGTTTTATTTTCATAGTTAAAATCCAGTTCGTAAATATCGCCCAAGTGACCACGAACAAAATAACCACTCAAATCTAAACCCTGCTTTAAAAGTCCCTTTACGATATTGGTTATAACACCACCAGCAATATTTTCGCCATTACTAAAGAATGGCAATTTCTCCGTGCCATCTACTCTATTTCGTCCACGTTGAACTAATCGAATGAACGAGGGGTATTTTGTTTTAATTGCACCGAGTGTTATCAAGTGTGATAGATCCAATACCAACGAACAGTTAAAGTTACTAGCTGTAAATTAACTTGATAATTTTTAGGGAACAATTCACGTCTCTTAAATATTTACCAGGATATTTTGTATTTATTAGCATTTTGCCGATTATTGGATCTTTTAACAATATGTCTATGACATATGCTCTTATTATTTCGAAATCCTTTTCTATATAGCTTCTTGTCTCCTCTTCAACCAGAAGAGTTTTCGCTAAGTTTTGTATATGTTTATCGGCAGTTGTCATTGCTAGGCGTTCAACACCGTGTTTGTGAATATTTTATATTATTTATAATGTATGGAAAAATACTTAATATTAATACAACGAATTGTGTAATGAAACACGTTCAAGGATAAATTTCAAATGACAGCTTGTAGAAACGGTAAAATAGTACGACAGTTGAAACCGTGCTGCCAAATGCCAAATTTGTTTATTTATTCAACATAAGCAATATTAAATATTGAATTTAAATAGAAAATGCATTTTATATTTTTAATAACGCTCCGATTTTTCTGTTATATAAGAACGTGTGGTTGTGATTACATCCATACATAATGCACATCTACTTCTTCCTATGCAGCCTGAATTTCGTAACCCATCTAAAATAATAGTTAAAATATACTAATTTATATTATATTCGAAATTTTATTTACTATAAAAATGGTATTTTATTAAAAATTGTTATTTATAAAATAATATGTAAACTGCTACTCAATTTTTCCTTATTTGGCTGTACACAATAATCGATAGTTTTTTCGATATCTCTCTGTCTGAGATACGCATCTCTAATCTCAATAGTTCTTAAAATTTGTGCAATTTCCTTCCGTCAGTTTATATTTTGAAGTGTTTGATCGTATCGCAGTACGGGAAATCAAAACCAGTAACAGGAAGACATCAGAAAGAGCTTTTCCGCTGGGTCGGAAATGGCTCGCACAACTACTACTACTATCATAATTAGCTAGTCCCAAGTGAAGCAGTAAAGTGGAAGTTCCTTTTCCTATCAGTCTGCTTTATATATTCTGTAAGTATGTATGTACGTATTTACGTTTTTCTGTTCATTTTTGATCATAATGTAACTAAATTTCTTCATTGAAGTTAAAATGTATGATAGCGCTTTTTGAAAAATACTAAATAAGCTTACCATTGTTTGTAGTATAGGTATGTACAGGTTAGGTTTTAGGGTTAGGTGATATCAAGCGTTATAAAGTTTCTTAATGTTATGCAATCTTTTTTATAAAATATTTATTTTATTTCAAAGAATAATTCAAGTTTTTAACAATATGCTATAAACATATTTATGTAGATAAATGCATATGAATATTCATAAATGTTCTAAGTCATTTTGTATCAAAATTACGGATATCTTTGTCATCTTAGATAGGCTCCAACTTGGAAAAACCACAATTTATTTAACCTACAGAAAGAAAAAAAAAAATAGTGAAACATACATAAATATATTAATTGATGCGGACACGCGTTGCTGTGGCTATGCAAATGTACATTAAATATGATTATAATAAGTTAATACCGTGTAACATATTACATTTATACAAACCTCGAAATGAGTTCGACAGCGCTTGTAGGTAAGATTAGGTTCGAATTTATATTGTCTTAACGTATTATAGGCTTTTCGTAGTTTATAGGCACAATCTTCTATATCATTTTCGTTTAAGTTATCCAAGAGATTAAGTTCATTGTTCCAAAAGAATGGCAACCATTCATTTTCAAAATCAGTGGCCAAAGTATCAAGCATCTGCATACGAACGTACATTATTATTTAAATATATATGTACATACATTTATGATATATATAATAACTGATTTGCAAAGCAGCAGTGTGACAAAAAAATCTTGTATATACAGTGGCGGCAAAAATAGCACTACTATTCGTAATTTATTGTTTTTTTTTTCTTCTACTATGTGAGGTTTGTCTTAAATGCCTTCAGCCCGATCCGAATTTCTTTGTTTTAACTGCAATCGGACCATTCTCGTATTTACATTAAACTTTTTGTCACATTGCACACTTTACAAATTGTATGTAAATATACGATTACTTAGCGAATAAAAGGTCATAAAAAATACTCTTGTACTTACATGTTCAAGTATAATATGTAATGGGTTGTTCCAGAAATTCCTACTCTGTATCTCGATTTCCCACAGAAAAGTAGTCGTTATAAAGTAACTCTTTAAACAACGCATGCCGTATGCATTACGCAACGATTTTAAAAGACGAAAGACTACTTTCAAATTCTGATTTCCCAATAAAAGATCGTGCTCCACTTTGGGATTACATATCATAAAGGCATAAGCGCGCGTCTCATATGGCCCAGGTGTTGGCTTCGGCACGGCGTACCATTGTTCACATTTATTCCTGAATTTACGACCATATCTGACGTCGATCCAGTCAGCAGTGCCGAAGCAAATACCCGGCACAAAATCAATCGAAATTGTGCGTCTAGCACATTTAGCATATATTGTATGTGCTAGTCCACGTTTTGTATATATCAATGTATATATATCACCCCAATTGCCGCGCACCCGATCACCATTTGTGTCCAAGCAATCTTTCATAACACCTTTAAGCCAGGTTTGCAGACTCGAACGATTTAGATATTGGTTATTCTGATCAACAAGGCCACACATGTGATTATATACATCATTATAACCGTTACAATTGTAGAGCTCTTCCATAAGCTCTTCAAAATCTAAGTTGACAAAACCGGGACGATCTTCATCCTCCTCCACATTAATATATGATGAATAAGGTATACTGAGTTTGAATATTACATCGAATTCGCTGGGATACTTGATACGCACATTATTTGAGTAGCTACCTACAGCCATAAATACATACACATACAATATAGTATATTCATGTACATGTAGTACATTAGTGTCGGTAAAAAATAAATAAAAAATAAATATATTTTTTACGGTATTGTTGATGGTTCTTTGCGCATTGGCAACAGCGAATACCGCAGTCGATGGCATGATGAGCTGTACGAGATATACGAAGACATTGACATAGTCCAGCGAATGTCAACTGAATGGATGAAAACACTCCAGCTGTAAGAGTATTCGACGCAATACCCGCCGGGGGATGCAGAGAAAGGGGAAGACCTCCACTCAATTGGAAGGACCAGGTGGAGAAGGACCTGGGCACACTTGGAATATCCAAGCAAAAAGAAGGAACGACTAGGCTATAATCGCGTAAGCGGTGTCTAAACCAATAGAGAAGGAGAGAGTTGCGTTGCCCTTCGTATCGTACGCTCTTATTACATAATAATACCTAAAGGTTATTAAGTACAATTATCAGTACTGATTGCAGTCACTCACGAATGTCTTGTTTGGAGCTTCGCAAACTATTATTGTGCTATATGTCTTAAAGATATTGTACATTTCGCGGATCCGTGCAGATTAAAGCAATCCAAAATGATGGAGAGAAGTAGAAAAGAACATAGCAGAGACACTCACACATTTCATGTCATTTGACACCCGACAAACACCTACTGTCACACCTCTATTAGTAAACCACACAGTGTGGCAATGCTAAAGAATTTAAGTTCCCTTCTGAGTACCTTGATATTAAACATATTTGAGAACCCTGTATAATTCCTACTTATTATTTACAATGTACAATTTATTGTTAAAAAAAAAATACAAAATATTCGTGACATTATTTTCCCAAGCAGAAAATGTCCGAACCAGTCCAGAGTGCTCTTGCAGTTTTATGGCCTAGAAGGCAAAATGGGCATATTAGGAATCACAATGATTGAATTTGGGAATAAATAGAATTAAGTGGATCCCACATATCTCGCCACAGTTGTATATATACATATGTATGTATGAATGCTGGTTGTAGTTTTGAAACCATCGTACCAAACAAGCTTGGCCCTTTATAGAGACTATTAAAAACACTATCCACTTCACGCATGCCATTCAAGATATAATCTCGTATAATGTCGAAATCTTTCAAGTACACCTCTCTGTCCTCATCACGTATGGTTATTTTCTGGGCTATAAACTGCAGGCATGTCTCATAAAAACACGGTGCCATGATTTTGCTGTCAATTTTTTCTGGAAAAAAAAAACAAACAAAAGAAAATAAAAATTAGAGAAATTCTAAATGAGAATAAATTTAACCTTAGTAATGTTAATTCTCAAAGCCTATAAAACGGGTTATCCAAGTAGGGGTACTTTTTTCAATAGCTTATTTTGACAGATCACGTGTAGAGTCGTGTAAAGCTGTAATGTTATTTTTGTTCAGTATTGTTTGGCATCATCATGAAAATTAACGTTCTGTATAGACTTGCTCAACTTTTCTAAGCGTCATCACTTCGCTCTGTGAGCGCTTGAAAAGTTGTAAGCAGATCCGGCGTTTTCGAACATAATTATGTTCAGTGAGGAGGCACATTTGGCGCAATGGGTATGTAAACAAGCAAGAGAGCAATTTGAAGAGATTCAAGAACTGCCATTTCATCCAGAAAAAACCATACTTTGGGGTGATTTGTGGGCCGTTGGATCCATATTTCAATCAATGCATTTATTGAGAGAACACCTTAGTGAGTAGATAATTTTACGTTTTTAGCCGTTTATTGGCCACCAAGATCGTATGATATCAAAATTTAAAGTATCTGTAGACAATCCCGCTTCGATTCAGACCTTGAAGCAAAACATAACGCTTGTCATTCGCCAGTTAACAGTCGAAATACTCGAACGAGTCATCAAAAATTGAATTCAGTGGATGGATCATCTGAGACGTAGCCGTGGGAAACATTTGACAGAGATAAACTTTAAAAAATGAATGCCAAGAAAAAAAGTTGTGAACCTCGAAATGGATCACCCTTTATAAATCGGGATGACCAGATGAGTTGTAAACCGTCTGCGCAAGCTGTGAACTTGATTATAAATTGAGATATATTGTTAAAACTTGGTACATATATTTATTGATACCATAATCAGGTTGATAACACATATCCAGGTTGATACAAGTCTTTTCGTTAGAACAACGAATTAGATTATGAAGCGGCATGTTTACATTTTTTTTTTTTAAATGGGCATGCACCCCACACATCTCCTAAACTGCTGAAGCTACATTAGAGAGGGTGGTAAGCAATACATAGAAGGTGTGTTCCAAAGTAAACAGGACTTAAAAAAAACACAGAACAAATGGAGTTTTCGGCAAAATCAATTTATTTAATTCAAAATAGTCTGCTTCTGCTTCAATATTGCTTTTTACATGGTCCCAAAGCATGTCGAACCAGTGTTTTAGCTCGTTTGTGCGGTATGGCCGCCAGTATGCCGGTGCTAGCCTTTTGAATGGCCTCTACGTCTGCATAACGCTTTCCTTTCATGCTTAAATGCATTTTTCCGAAAAGGAAAAAGTCGCACGGTGCCATGTCAGGTGGATACGGGGAGTGGTTAATGATTAAAATGTGATTTTTGGTCAAATAGTCGGGCACAAGCGTCGATCGATGCGACGGATTCTGAACGTCGTCAGTGATTGGTCGTCAGTCAATTTGTGCGGAACAAACCGTGCTCACACCTTTTGTAAGCCCAAATGTTCGGTCAAGATGTGATTAATCGATGTTTTGGAGATGTTCAATTCCATTTCCATAAATTTCAATGAAGATTTCGGCTGGTTTTTGATGAATTCACGCACAGTTTCGATGGAATTTTCGATGATCACGGATTTTTATTGGCCCACATGTTGATCGCCATTTATGTATGTCCTCATGATCATATTGAAAATTGATAGGCAATCATCGCCATAAATTTGTTACACCAATTAAAACGCAATAACTTCACTTCCAATTAATGAAATGTCATGAAATTCTCATTAGACTATCGATAAAGGTATCAGATTCTAACGCACCAGTCAACACATAGATGGCGCCACCAGGGGGCGCTAGATTCAAAAAGTCAGAACTAAATAGTTTTCATCCATTTGGACGACATGAACTAGCCAACAAAGCCGCTGTCTCTGATTTCGCTGAACTATGTCAATGACGTCGTTTATTTATGTGCTGTGACTCATCGTTCCAATGACTCCGATATTCGCCGTTGCCAATGCGCAAAGAATCATGAATCTTCCGCAGAACCTTTCTCTCGAAAGCTCGTAACGCCCACTCATCAGACGTTGTCTTCGTCCATGCCTCTGTATCATATAGCAGGACGGCATGATAACGACTTGTAGATTTTGGTCTTTGTTTGTTGATTGAAGACATTTCCTATTAAGTCCGAAATAGCACGTGTTCTTCTTCTTCTTTATTGGCGTAGACCGAGTTAACGACCAGTCGCCAGCATGCCAGTCGTTTCTTCTTTTCGCAAGGTGGCGCCCATTGGAGATTCCAAGCGAAGCCAGGAAGAATTCTGAATTGCCTACTCAGTCTGAAGTAGTACGTATTAGCAAGAATTATGCGATGGATTTAGATTTTCGGTGTTAATGCTGGTTCCAAGATAGACGACAGTATCTACGACGTCGAAGTTATGACCGTCAACAGTAACGTTGGAGCCTTGTCACGAGTGCGACGACTGTTTGTTTGATGACAGGAGATATTTCGTCTTGCTCTCGTTCACTACTAGCATGGTTAGGAGTCGCTAATTTGATGGCGGTCAGCATACACCTACACGACGATTTTAATGTCATTTTAACTGACTCTGTTTGAACGAAAATAGAAAAGGGATCAGTTGAAGAGTTTATGATCAGTAGCTTAGATCGCTTGGCATCCTAAGATCCTCGGAACGTTAACAAGTAGACTTATGTAACACATACATATGTAAACTTTATATGTGTATGTGTCATGAATATATATATTCATATATAGTGGACATATGTACATATGTATATGTCGAGTTCGCAAATCTTCCTAGAGTACTTGGTTCAGCTCAGCGCCTGAGGAACTATGCACTATGTATGTATGTACTTACATTCCTATTTTTCGCTTTTATGTACACCTACATGTGTATGTATGTGACAATGCAGGTGTGATTGTATTTCTGGTGGTGTGCTACATATGTATGTGCACACACGCGGCTCTCGCCCTCCACAGGCGAGCTGTCCGCCGCCCACCGCACAAACGCCCACACACAAGAGCATATGTATACAAAACTATGAGTCTATTAAAGTATATACATATATACTATATATGTCTATATGTATGTACCGCAAATGTGTATGCTTTGTAAAGCATTGCTGGCTAACGCTCAGCGCCAACAACACTAACGACAAGCGCCCGTCCAGGGCAGGTCAGTCGCTATTTGTGCGCGCTCTTCGCTCTTTGCTGCCGTTCGCTGTACACTTCGTCAACGTGAACGTCAGCCAACAGCGCCCAACGCCCAAAACATCAATAGAATCGTTACCGTTTGACATTGCTGTTGTTGTCGGGGTTGTTGTTGTTGTTATTGCTGCTGCTGCGACTGCTTGTGTTGTCATCGTCCTACCGCCGAACACCAACCAAACATCTGCACCTCCTTGCCGGGCGCGCTACGTTTCGCTTTTATCGATTGGTGGCAAAAGCAAAAACACCAACAAAAACAAAAACAAAGCAAAGCGAATACAAATACAAATGAAGAAGAAACACGCAGAAACGCTGCAAGCGAACGAACGACGTGCGAGCGACCGTTCGCCATTTGAGCTAAGGCAAGAAAAAACAGGAAAACAACACCAACTACAGCAACAGTAACTGTGGCAAAAACAACAGGAGTAACAAAAGCGGTGACATTAGCTGCAGCATAGCGCGCTACAGCAACAACAACAAAAATAAGCAGTATACGGTGCGCCACAGTGCCGATGAGCGTGTGGAGTCGAAGGGTGGCCGCTGGTTCAACTGGGCTTCACTCACGTACACTGTACACACCGCCAACATTTGTGGTTGGGAGGAAGCAGCGGCGGCGACAGCAGCGTCGGCGGCAGCCGTCACGCTGACAGCAGAACATTGTGTGTGTGCGCTAGGACGGTGCGCAGCGTGTTGGGGTTGAGGCGGCAGTGGCCCGCTTGACGTGCACACAACAAAAGCACACAGCGCAGTAACAACAACAACAGCAGTAGTAATTATATATACCAAACGAGTCGACAGACCGAACGACCGAGCAGCCACCGGTAGGCTGGCTGGCTGGCAGGCAGGCAGGCAGGCAGGCTAAAAACATCATTGTCGCGTCATGCCACCGCACAGCTAACCATCGCACGATGGCGATGACGACAACGCGAACGGGCGGGCAAAACAAAAACAGCAGCCACAGCAACGAAGGCGCAAACGATGTTAGTGACGACCGACGACCGACGACAGACGACAGACGTTGGACGTTGTACGACCGACGAATAGCGGTCACGTCGTAACGTCAGTTGATTCGGCGTAATATGTAGACTCAGCTTAGGTATACGGCTACATACGTATATGTATGTAGATGTTTGTATGTATGCGTTTATGGTCATATGGAGGTGCTCGCACGAATAGATTTGTGTGTGTGCGTGTGTTTTTGTGTACGTATGCGTTGAGCTGTTTTCGTTGTTACTGCTGTTGGTGTTTCACTGTCGTTTTTGCGCTGTTGCTTTGTTGGTAGGCACGCGCACACATACACATACACGCATACATAATTATATATTTATGTATGTATGTTAGTAAGTGAATTTTGGTTTACGTCGTTGTGACTCCCCACGCGCGCTCGCTAAAAATTTTCTTGTTACTTGTTGTTGTTGTTGTATTTTCGTTGAAAACGCCGCGGCTTGGTTGCGTTGTTGCTGTTGTGCTTTCTGCTGCTATTTTCCAAACGCTACTGCCGGTCCGCCCGACAAACGTTTTCGCTCACTTTCAAGCGCCTCGCGGTCGTAGCTATGGCAACAACACTAACAACAAAATGTTGCTGTAAGCGCAGGGTAGAGTATTTCCGATATGGAAAGCAAAAAGCGCGCGGGGCTGCGGAAACGATAAAGGCGTCGGCAGGCGGTAGCGATTTCTGGGAATACAAATATGTAGGTATGTATGTATGTATACATAGTATATATGAGTGATAACACGGCTATAAGCTAGCGCATATAGTTACATACATATATGTAGATGTATATTTATATGCACATTTAACGATTGAGCTCAGCGCTGGGGTTTATATTGGCGCGGTATGCACATCTAGGCGCCGACCGCCTTGGTGACGCGCGCCAGCCAATGCACAAAAACTGTGAATAGCAACGCAATCAGGCCACAGCATGCACATACACACCCCTCTTTACATACTTATATATGTACATATATACAATATGCATACTGGCATGAATGCACGGTTTGACGACTGCCAAACAAAAACGCTATCATCCAAGCAGTGGCAGCGCAAATACGACACAGCTCAACGTATGAGCGAGCCATTAACTGCCAACACACACATATACACATGTATATACATAACATACACGCGCGCATATACAGGCGCAGCAAAGTATAAGCAACGAGCAGTCAGCAGGCAGGCAGCGCGACGCCCAGAGGTGAAGTGTGCGTACAAGCGTGAGCGCTGCCGTGCGCGCATCGTCGTTGCTATGCCTTGCGGTGGCGAAGACAATATTGCAGGGCACGGTGCAGGGGAGCGCAAAACAGTTGGTTGTAGCAAGAGCGCCGAAGTGCGAAGCGGTGCGCTATAGATAAATGTATGTATACATATGTATATACGCGCGTTGCTTAGACGCGAGAGGTGAACGACGCGAAGCGACTGAAATAAGAAGAGGCTGCTGCACGGATGGTTGATTGGATGAGGGCAGGAGATTTGAAAACGGCGTACGGCGGCCAATGACAAGAACAACACACGGATCGATGGATGGATGGATGGTAGGTTGAATGTGTGGTGTGTGGTGTGTGGTGGTGGTGGCGACGATGGCAATGGCGATGACTCTGATGGCGTTGGCGTTGGCATTTGCGCTGACTGCAGCTACCAACGCGCAGCAAGTGCAAAAACAAAAACCCAACAACACGAAACAAATGAATCGTACGACGAACAGCGTACGCCGTAGCACCTACAAGAGGGCGCTGGGAGCGGCACGAACGCGCACAGCTACATACATATGTATATACCGACGGGTGTGCGCGCGTATGTATGTACGTGCATATATCGGACGATGATGACGACGATGACGAGTTTTTGTGCTTAGAGCGCACCATGTTGGCGGCGGCGATACGTTGGAACGGGCTGAAGTAGACAACAACAACAATAACAAGAGCGCCAGCAACGCAGTGGACAACAGCACATGAGCTGTGTATTGACGATGCGTTGGAATATGGCAGGCGAAAAGCGAAAAAAATAAATAAATAAATGAAATGAAAAAGAAATGTACATCGAAAAGGAAAAAAGCCAAACACCAACAGCAGTTACGGCGGCTAAAAATATCACGCACAACGCAGTGGTGATAGCCACGCAGGACGGAGGCGGAGGCGCTGATGCACGCGTAGCTTAGTCCAGGCACACAGTGGAAAATTTAACGCAGTCAATAGAGAGATGGCCTTGAAGTTGAATGAGCGGCACTAAAGGCAGTTATGCGCGCAGCAGACACGAACGGCAAGGATAGAATGCTACGCGTCACCGTTTTCTAAGGTTTATACGAAAAACTGATTGTAGAATTCAAATAAAACACGAAAATAGAGTACGCTTGCGCAGGCGGCGCGTGCATCCTTTCGAGAAGCCAACGTGCTGTGATCGAAAGCCGAATATCAACAAGATCGCTTGCATTTTTAAGCGCGCTGAGCAGCACAAGAAACCTGCTGCCGCGCCGCTGCGAGCGCGCCAAAGCGGTAGCTAAGCACACGCTTACCGCAAATTGGATTTTCATTTCGACAACAATTGCCTGGCTAAAGCAGCGCTCGGGTGCGGTGGACGTGCAGCTCTGGACGTCGTGATGACCATAGCGTTCAATATCACCGCAATGCAATTGGCAAGAGCAATGTTGTGTCATTTGCTGATGGGGACGACGTTCAGTTGCGGAGCGCTTTTTGCGCGCCACCAAGTGAAGCAGACAATAACAAAGCAACAGCCATAGCAAAGGCGACAGACACAGTGCAAAACTCCATAGCTTAGCGGTGTGTCGCGAATCGGCGTACTGCTTGCCGTGCTTTACCACACATATCAACGCACATACTTACTTACATACACGTACGTACGTCGGTGGCAACAACATGGCGCGCGCACAACAGCAGTAGTAGTAGCAACGGCAGCCAGCCATAGCTAAAGCTAAAGCCATTGCCATTGCCGTCGCAGCAGTAAAAACAGCCTAGCCTCCTTGACGGTCTGCGCGCCAGCCTGCATGTCCGCCTGGCTGGCCGACTCTTTTGCACGACGATGACTACAACAACACTGGCCATGGCGACGGCAACGGCAACGACGACGACGACGACGATAACGCGAATCGCATTGTAAGTTGAGCCAGCAAGCAGTCGTTTGGACGGTCGATTGGAGGGTCACTTAGTTGGTTGTTTGGCCGGCTGCCTGGTCGCACGGTTGGTCGGTCGGCTGGCTGCCTGGTTGGCAGGCAGTAGGAAGCGAAAGGCGCGCGAATACGGCAACCGTAAAACTGAATGCGCGCATGTATGTATATATATGTTTGTAAGTATATCTGTCTGTCTGTCTGTATGTAAGCACTCATACCCATCATGGCAAATGCACAAACGCGCTTCGGCTCGGCCGCTAGTGCTGCATGGAGGGATGTGTGTTGTGCGCTGTTCAGCACGGCGCACTATTGTAGCGTGTGGTAGTGCTAGTGGTGGTGGTGTGTATGTGTGTGGCGGTGTAATGGCTTGGCTTGGCGTGGCGTGGCGTAGTTTAGCGTGACGTGATGCGCGGCGCGACGCGGTGTGGGGTGACGATGAGCGCAGAACACAAAAGAGTAGAAAAGTGTAGCGCTGGCTGGCATGGCGTTGATACTGTATGTTGGGGGACGTTTGACGATGACGACGACCACGACTGCTGCGACAATAGCAACAACAGCAACAAGCATAACAACAAACACGACGACTACAGCTACGAAGTGAAGTTTGCGCGACTCGAGCGAATATATGCGAACATATACATCTAACTGCACACACATACATGCAACACACACGTACTGTGCTCATACGTATGTATGGTTGTATGTAGGTTTATGTGCGCGCTCATTGTGCGCCGTACACATCAGCCTGCGGCCAACAGCGGGCGGCACGTGGGGAAACTCTACATGCTGACTTTTCAGACTGCCACAGCCAGCCTGCCTCACCTCGCCGCATAACCATAACAGCCACGCATTAAAGGGAGCGCTTCGGCAGCAGATTGGCGACGACGAGGAAAAGCGTTAGGGGCGCCATAAAGCGCGCGCACCAGCTTTGGTTGGTCGGTCGGTCGGTTGGATTTGTTGTTAGCTGAGTTTAGTGCTTGCCTGCTGTATTGGATGGGGTCGTCATTCGTCGCTTGTTATGCTTTGCCTTAGCGGTCGATCGAATAAATGTTTAACGGCGCGTTGTCGCCGCCGCCGTCAACTTTGTCGCAGTCGTGTGCAGCGTTCGTTGTTGATGAGCGCACGAGTGTGTGGACGGCGGTTGGCTGGCTGTGTGGTTGGGTGTGTGGCCGGTTGGCTGGCTGCTTGTTTGGTTGGGTGTGTGAACGCGGTTTGTCGTGTATTTTGTGGAGGCGGACGCACACAATATATAACGACGCAGTAAAGTTGTCGTACGCGACTTTGTTGTTGCACTACTCTCAACGGTACAGCTTGCGCTTGCAGTTGTTCTGTTCTATATACCACATAAGTACATATGTATGTATGCATGTGCATCCTTTATAGCAGCAATCACTTCTGCTTGACGTCAGCGTATACATACGTACATACATACGTATACCGCCAGTTTTTGTGCGTTGTGCGCGCTGGATATTGCTTGCAACCGCTTGCAGATCTGCCATGCTAGCCTGCACAACTTAGACTTTAACCGCTTACGTCTGATCGTTCATACTAACAAAGACTAACAAAGTGCGTGTATGATTTTAGCACTTTGCGCCTACAAAATTGCCTATTAGCAGCAACAACAATGTCGCCAGCAGCTCCACTAACACCATAAGCGCACACAATAACCCGTCATCGTCCTGGTCTCACCTGTGCTATTTGCGAAGGCCATGTTGCTGCAGCTAAAGCCGCTGCCAACGCTCCCATCATCATTGCTATCATTATTATCGTCATCATCATCGTCACCAGCCGCTTATTCGCCAGCCTCGGCAACAACACTACTTTTAGCCGCCGTTGACTGCCACTGACTGACTGTTGACTGCTACAGCACGTTCTTATTGTTATTGTTTTTTAGTTTTTTCTTTGCTAGCATTACGCCACTACTATTCCACAATCGGTATTTGCCTCCTCTGTTTAACCGCCCGCCACTTCCACCGCTGCCACACTAATACGCTTTAGTTGCTTACGCTGCGGCTGTCAATGGCACTGTTGTTGCTACTGCCACTGCTGCTGTTGATGATGGTGCTGGTGCTGGTGCTGGTGCTGGTGCTGCTGCTGGCTTACGTTGCTGGCATGGTTATTGTTGGCGGCCGCCTTTTTGTCGTCGTCGTCGTCATCATCGTCACTGCCAAGCATCGTTGTTGGCGCTGTTCTTGTTGTCGTTGGTGTTGTTGTTATTGTTGCTTTGGCTGCATGCCTTCCACTGGCGCTGTTGCTGTTTCCGTCGCCGCCGCCGCTGCTGCTGTGGCTGTCGCTGGTGCGGCTGTTTTAGCTTGCTTCAATTTTTGTTTTTGTTTTCGTGTGTGTGTGTGTTTTGTGCACAGCGCTGTTGCCTGTGTCTCAACTCTGCTCGTGTCTGTCGAACCGTTGCGCGGTGGTTGTACGTGCGCTCAGCTCATTCAAGTGTCCAACTTTTGTCGGAGCGGTCGCATCGGTACGGATAAATTCACACAACGTTCAGAGTCCGCTGGCAGTCAGCAAGTGCGGTACATACATACATACAAACATATAAACGACGGCGCCTACTAGGCTATTGTGTGTGTATACGGTGGCTCTATACGTACATATACATATATGTATTTGTGTTGGTGTTTTTGTATCATAGAAATCTACGCGCGTTTGTGTGTGCATATGTTTATGGCAGTGTTATAAAAAAAAAAAAACAAAAACATAGTGTTTCACCTATAGATGCATATACACTCATCTATATATACATTACATATCGCAGCAGATCGTTTGGCGTTAATGTGCAACTGCATATAGACACTATATATATATATATATATGTACACATTTAGGTGTGCGTGTGTTTATTCACGAACGACTGAATTGAAAGCGCTACACTGCCGCTGTTGTTGTTGTACTGGTTGTGGTTAGTACTTTTGTTATTGCGCGGCTACAGCTGCCTCGTCACAGCGATTTTGCCTCTACTCTTACGTACATATGTACTTATTGTATATGCGCTTCGCTTGCTCGTAATCAGCGCTGTTATAGCCGTACGCGAAACCCCGCTGCCTGTGCCGTTGCCATTGCCATTGTCCGTCAACTAGTCGCAGCATAGCTACTGTGCTGTCTTGCCACCGTCGGGCAATCGATACTCGCTGACTGTGGTCTGCGTGCCATGAAAGACCATCATCAAAGCCAACGGTGAGCGCGAGTGCTCGTTTTAATGTACATTAATACATACATATGCACATATATACAAACATATTTACATATATATACAGATATATGTATGCGCGTGTGTCTGTAGTGCGTATGCTCGCTAATAATGTCTAATTGCGAATAATACGCCAAAGCAAGTTGTGGTGTCGAAGGTGCGCGGAAGCAAGTGTGCAAACGTATGCGTAGTTTTGTATTTTCCGTGCTTACATACAACACATTATCTCTTCGGCGCGTATCAAAACAGTTAATAAATAATAAACAACAACAAAAAAACACGAAAAGAAAACAAAATTAAAATATTTTGCAATTAACCGGCAAAATAAAAACGCAAACAAGTGAATTTTCGCCGATAAATTTTTCGATAAACACAACAAATGTCAAGTATCGCAACTAAGCTGCTAATCAAAACAAACACGTCACAAACTTGCAGCTAAAACATAAACACCGCATTGTAGTTGTCATTAGACAATTTAGTGAAATTAAGAAAGAAAAAATAAAAATTAAAAATTAAAATAAAAATAAAAACGATACAATTAATTGACACACACAAAATGAAGACTCCACGCGGCGCTAGCGAGTCATCCACGACATCTGACAACACAACAGAATTCATTGATATCGTTAAGAAGTATGATGTTGTTTATAATACACACAATCCTGATTATAAAAATGTCGAAGTGAAAATGAAGGTTTGGTCGCAAATAGCCGAGGAGATTGGCCTGTCTGTCGGTAGGTGTTTATATGCATACATACATATGTATGTGTATGTATTTGTACGCATTTTATTGACAAATATATTTATATAGTATAGTAAACTACAGCGCTGTGCAAAATATAATGTGTTGAAAAAGAAAATTCATCCCCATTTTTTTGTCATGAAATTTAATTATTGCTTTTTATTATTGAAGAAATTCTAAATTGCAATATATTACAATTTACAAAACAAAATTGTTTTGTTTTGAGTTGAAATATTTTTGAAAGTAAACGTTTTTTATTTAATTAAACATTTAAAGCCATCTTAAGTTGTACTAGTGTGCTCTAATATATGTACATAGCTAGAACACACAGATGAAAGAAATTGCCAATATACGCACATATTATAAAGAACACAAAAAATCATTTTTTATATTTTATGTTGTCACTGATATCGATATTGGCAAAAAGGATGCTGACCATAACTTTAACCTGAAATCATAAAATCTAGTATTATTTTACTCGATAGTTTTAAGTTTAGACTACGATATTCAGGAAATTCTAACATAAACCGTAAAATTAGGCTTGAAAAATATTTTTCTTTTTTTTTTAATTTTTTTGTTGGTGGAATTTTTATTTATTTATATTTTTTTGCAAAAATTTTCGTTTGTTTTCGCGTTAAAAATTATCTACAATTAAAGAATAATAAATTAATAAAGCTGGATCGGTTTGTTAATTTCTCCATAACCTCTTACGAAAATTTCAAATGACATAAGCTCTGCACAATTTTTATTATAATTTTGGAAAAAAAACTTAAACTTTCAAATAAAAAAAAATTATATCGTCAAAAAATCCGAAATTAAAGTACTTTCGATGCCGAATTGCATATATTTTGCACAATACTGTATAACTTCAAAATATAATGGTTTCGTCTAAAAACAAAATAAAAACCCAATCTTCGCAAAAAATCTTAAATTAAATTGCATATATTTTGCACAATACTGTATAATTTCAAAATTCAATTGTTTTTTCCCAAAGCAAAATAAAAACATAATCTTGTCAAAAAATCTAAAATTAATGTACTTTCGATGAAAAATTGTATAAATTTTGCACAATACTGTATATACTTAAGTATCTACAGATGTATATCGCTAACAAATGAAGTAGGCGAAAATGGAATACAAAAACAAAAATACAATAAGATCAAAATCAAAATAAATAACGAACATCCAGAAGTAAAGAAAATGAAATTCGTTGATTCCACAGCCAACGTCTTGGATTCCTTATACGTGTATTCCTTTTCTACAATTCATCCTTAAACAAAACACAGCAACAAAAACGCAAACACACGCTTGCATGCAGCTGAAAACGCAGTCAAGTGTAAGCTGGATTTTCTAAGTATACATATACATATGTATGTATGCAGCTAGGAATGTTTGTATGTGTGTGTATGTGTATGCATGTGCCAGATCTACCCACTGCCACAGTATATACAGAAGTAAATGTATTGAATTTTCCCTGACAGCACACACGGCAGAACAAAGTCATTATGTACACGAAATAAATATATACATAAATACATACAAACATATCTACATACTTACATACATACATACATATGTATGGATTTGTATGTGCTATACGTGCTTGTGCGCCAATGTACGTCAACGACACATCCTCTGACGAGTCGAGTGTCACAGCAGTCGACGATGGTTCGTTGGTGATGGTTAGCGCCGTGATGAGAACGCGGGAAGCGGCGCTGCAAGCGGCTTGCAGCAAAACAAACGAAACATTAAAGCACCGCACAAAACGTAGGCTAACAATTCGTACGCCAAGCCTTGCGCGCTCTCTACGCGAGCCATTCGTAGCAATATACAAACAAATGTGTATGAAAGTGAGCATGTGTATGTGTGCATGCGAAAGCGAACGGCGAGCGCTGAACAGCGCGCGGTTGGCCGCTTCAGTGCAGCAGGGTGGGTGGGTGTTCTCGCTACAAGCAGGCGAACGAACGTAGCTAAAAACAGCGCGATTTTGCTAGTTCGAAGAGCGACCGGAGAGCGTTAAGCATAGAGCTTCTATGCGTTTGAGTTAGATAGTGGGCGAGAGCGCGCGCGCACAAGGCCGTCCGCACAAGAAGGAAAAACATTTGACCGCTGGGTGCTGACCGCTGCTGGACGTAACCCACAGGCATACACTTATAACAGTAGTATGCACATGCATATGCGAGTATATAGATATGGATGTATGTACATATGTAATAGGTTGCTCAACCGCACTGACCGCCCCCACCACATTTAATGTCCCTGCATAGCCGAAGCCATTTCTCGACTTTTTGATGAGCAAAAGTAAGCTGATACTTTCCATATGAAAATATGTATGTATTTAATCTCTATTTATATATGTATGTGTGTACGCACACTGTCTCAACTCGATTTGTCTTCGCCTACAAAATTGCCCGCTTGAAACGAGTTGCGCCGTCGCAATATCGACAAATATTTGTCTATGAAAATATTCGTACAGCGCGACTGCAACCCACTCGAACACCCTGTAGCTAAATAACAAAAGCGTTACTCATGATTTTGCGCACTCTCATTGACTGTGGCTTGACTCTCCAAGTTCCTATGTGTTTGCCACCACCACTGCGTTTTGTTCTTTGCCAAGCAAGCAGGGGATTCATGGGGTGTGATGGGCGTATTTCTACAAACTACAAACGTGTAAGGCACATACTCACACACACATACATGTATACACATATGTACGTTTAGAACTGCATTAAGGTGCTACAGTTTCTACGATCATTTAATTAACTTAGTTCCGGTAGCTATTTCGGTTAGCTTTTTTTTTGTGAACGGGCTTTTTGTTCAATAAGTGCGCTGAGAGGCTTTAAGTGGCACACTTGAATCTAATTTTTGGTAATTAAAAAAGAAAGAGGTAAATTTCAGTTTTCAAAAGTTTCCATGCAAGATGTTGATTTGGATCGGTCAATATAATAATGCATAATTTGTATGTCCGCTAGATACCTTTATGCTATAGTGGTCCGATCTGAACAATTTATTTAAAGTCTTTTGTGTTAGAGACTCGATTCGGCGCGGTTCGCAGCAACTCGGATGGACATATGGAATGACTTAGCGCATTTTACGTAGAGATCTTAAATTTAAAGCGTAAAAAGTACAGCTTGTGCAAGAACTGAAGCCGCTCGACCTTCGCAAGCGATATCGCTTCGCCCTATGGGCTTTCGAAAAGTTCCAAGAAGATCCGACGTTTTCGAGCCAAACTTTGTTCGGCGATGAGGCCCATTTCTGGCTCAATGGATATGGAAACAAGGAAAATTGCTGCATTTGGGACAAAGAGCAACCTGAAGAGATTCAGGGGTTGCCATTTCTTACAGAAAAAACAACGGTTTGGTGTGCGGTCAATGGCGACCGCTATCGCGCCATGATAATCGACAATTTTAGGTCTGAAATTGAAGCTCGTGATCTCGGCGACATTTGGTTTCAACAAGACGGCGCCAATTCCCATCACATCAATTAATGGATTTATTGAGAGAACACTTCGGTGAGCAGATAATTTCACGTTTTGTGCCGGTAGTTTGGCCACCAAGATTATGTGATATAACACCGTTACATTTTTTCCATGTGTGGATATGTAAAGTCTAAAGTCTATGCGGATAACCCCCCTTCTATTCAGACCTTGAAGCAAAAAATCACGCGTGTCATTCGCCAGCTACCAAACCAGCCATGCTCAAACGAGTCACCGAAAACTGGGCTCAACGGATGGACCATTTGAGACGTAGCCGCTCACTAGATTTGGAAGAGATAATCTTCAAGAAATAAATGCCAAAAAATGTTGTCTCAAATGATAATTAACATTCCCCATCAAATTTCAAGTTTCTGTGTTTTTTCTTAAAAAAAAAAGCAGGGAACCTCGAAATAGATCCCTCTTCAAAATTTGGATATAAACCCAATACTCCCAAAGAAGTAGTCTCACACACAGTTCCGAAATATGTAGAGTACAAAAGCCGATACTAGCTTGCTCCAAATGAAATGGAATGCAATGGTTCACGCCTAAATGTATACTTGGCTCATTTGTGAAATCAGCTGTATGCATCGATAACCGATAATTTAGTTAAACGATTGAGACGGAGATTGTATGTATATTTATATTTACTGCTAACACTGAATCAAAAATCTATATAACGATTTTAACTAAATTTTTTTGAAATGTATTCAATGAATATTTTGCAACATAACGATGAACCATCCTAGTTCAACAACCACCGCTCTTTGAATGCACTTACACATACATACATACACACCTGAGTACGAATTTGTACACAAAATGAAAGAGTCATATATGAATATACATATGAACGTACATAATATGCAAATACACACATATATGTATATATACGCAAACCTTTATACATACGTATAGTGTATATACGCTTTTTCCCAACAAATATTAATGACTTCAAACATTCGCGCACTTACAAGCAGCAATGCAAGTCGTCGCGTTAGCTCAACAACATTCACATATGTATGTACATATAACCGCTACTTTACCTATATAGTATCTGCATAACTGAGAGAAGCAAGAAAACCGCGTGAAAAGTGTGATAAGAAACCACTGATAATGTACACAAGCAAGCGCGAATATTTTCGCGGATTATTTTATCAATAAATGAAGTGATAACAACAAAATCAAACATAAAAACATAAACAGAGAAAATACAGCAATTTACATATAATATAGGTACATACATAAGAGGTGGGCTAATCCGTTTAAAGTTGTGACTAAAACAAATTAATATTTTTTTTTGGAAAATTTGTGTATCTTTGGACATCTTCCGCAAATTAGTGGGCGAAAGATTTTATTTGTTGAAAAAATTGGTGTTTTTTTTCTAAATTTTGTTAGTGTAGGTGTACATATGTGCGTACATGTGCAACCCCCGGTTGGTCAGACCGTTTACCGACACACATATGAATGAGCATAAACATACACACACACATATGTACATGTGTTTGTAGTTTGACAGAGTACATACATAGTGCACTATATGCATACATATGTACTATGTGTGGTGTATTAATGTTCGATGTGTGGTGTAAGAAAATATATTTTCCCTATAATCATTGAAAAATCTTGCAAATTACTTCAAAACTAAAATCAAAATATTTATGATAACGGAAAATGTCCAATTAGATCACTCAATATTATGTGCATTGGTACAATTGTGTTCGAAATAGTAGCAGTATAAGAGAAATATTTCGGAGATAGTAAAAAAGTAATATTGCTGGAATATATTAATCTTTTATCCTCTAAAAAAAGTGAGGTTATCAGTTCGGGTAGAGTAGCAGCAGTTGCAACAACATTCCATAAAGAGTAAAGAATAATTTCTTCTAAGTTCTAAGGATGATTTACAAACTTGCAGCCCTTAACTAACTCTAAAATAAAGTGAGGTCACCAATCTGATTTTAGTTTTGAACCACAAAATCGTTTAAGCCTCTGAAAACAATTTTTTAATTAATTTTTTATTTTTATTAAGCAATAAATTGCGAGTTGAAAGAGTTGATTTTGTTGAAAAAATCATAAATAAGTACTGGTTTGGTTCAATTAGGAGAGGTTTATATTGTGACACATTATTATATTATTATAGAAAAACTTTTTTTATTTAAAGTTTAATTAAAAAAAATTTTTTAAGAGACTTTTTCAGATCGAACCACTATAACATATAGCTGACATACAAACTGAACGATCAAAATTAAATTATTTTTCTTTATTATTATTGTTATAGCTAAAGAGACTCCACTCTACCGAAATTTTATGCGGGATTGTACATATTTCTAGAAATGTCAACTATTGTTGCAAAAGCCGGCATTCACCGTGTATGAGTAGCAAGTGATATAGAAAGCTTTGCACAAACACATGCAAATAAAACTCATTAAAATATTATATGATGCGCAGGATTGTACGGCATTTAAATGGTGCAAACAGCAGGTTATAGAAGAAGACGGACAATGGAGTGTAAAAAATTAAATTAAATATTTTAACAAGATTTGCATACCTAACTTTTTAAATGAAGTTTTTTTTTAACTACAATGACACTAGCTCAGGTCCTGTGGGATTTAAGCCGTGGGCTAGATTATTTTATAATAACCTCAAAAAATTCAAATCTTAGCATAACCGAAAAAATAGTCATCACAAGGTAGTTTATGAAGCATAAAAAGTGATTCCAAAAATTGTCGACAAAGGAAAGTTCGCTTAAAATGTTTTTATTTTAAAAATTTCCACATATTTACTTTGAACTCAACTATCGTTAAATTCCATTTTAATTCAATTTATGGGTTACATACAAATATAAACCACTGTTTATGAGTGCATACAAAGTCGCATGCAACAATAATGGCTCTCGCTAATAATTAAATTGATGAAAAAGTGCGATATTTCAGTATTATATATGCAGAAACTGTTGAAAAAATATATGTATGTATGTACATACATATGTATGTATGTATATTACTTGGCATATTGAATAATATTTCACTATTAACAACGTATGTATATATGTATGTATTTAAGCAGCTCAAATTCCCCATACTACTAAGAAGATTTTAATCGTAAACAGAAACCTCCTGTCCGTTTTTTCTGCAAATTTTGTTTCACAAAATATTTGAAAATACAAAATTAACGAGTTGTTATTGTTGCAGTAGAGGTTTTCTTCAATTCTATTCTTCTGAAAATTCATTCTTACCCTGAAGCAGTGATATTATTTGACTTCAATTCGAAAGACACGAAAACACTCACTACTAAATAACGACTGAATGGACGCGACGGAGTGAACACTCTGTGAGCCGGATCGGAAGAGCACGGAAATGTTGAATTACGAACTGCTGATCAGGCAAAGCTTTTGTGAGAATTGTTTACAAACACATTCGTTGAAGTGCAAATCCAAAAAAAAAAATCTTTACAATAAACAAATAAAACAGATTTGTATGTTGATGTATTTTGTGTATGTATGCACATACATACTATGTAGTTACTTTTATGCATTATTTGTAATAATGTAGCAGTTAAACAGATTATTTATCGATTTTTTGTTTATTAAAAAACTTAAATATTTCTCATTTATTTACCTAACACAGATGCATCGAAACGAAAATGGAAAAATCTACGCGACAGTTACACCAAATATTTGCGTTCTTTTCGGATCGGCACGAAAACATCGAAGAAATATCAGTATTGGGCCCATGCCGATCATATGGATTTTCTGAAACCTTATCAGGGACCCGGCAGGTATGCTTGCTATTAAATACGCCAACCTCAATGTTTTAACAACAATTTAGCATTTCGGCCTTTGGCCATTCTTTCAGACATTCGAACGGCAACTCGAATAGTAGCAACAGTCACAAAACCAATGAGGATACCGAGGATACGGAGTGTGATTTCGGTTTTCAAGTATTGACCAAGGCCACGGCTACTAACTCTTCATCGGATGATGATATAAAATTTAATGCCACAGCTACAATGCCAACAAGCACAACGGTACAAACACCAGCAGCGCCAGCACCACCACCGCCAGCGTCACAAACAACTGTAGCAACCATTCCACCGGCTGTATGCAGTACGATAACAAATACAACGCTGACTGCCGTACCAACAACACACAATACGATTCCCGCACACTTTCCTATCACAGCGATGGTTTCAGTACCTGCAGCATCAGCTGCTTTTTCTCCCAACAATTCGTCTGCAATTAATTGCATTGCACCGAGCAATAATATTGCAGCCACAGCCGCCGCCGCTTCGGTTGCAGCGCTCACGAACAATTGTAGTGGTGCGCCAGCAGTGACCGCAACAGCCGGTGCACTTGTGCTGCCAGTGCCATCATTGCCAACTGTACAATTACCACCCGTACAGCCGATGAACAAACCGCTTTTGGGTCCGATCTCGACTATGGGCCCAACTAATATGCCACCAGCGCAGATATTTCCATTGCCGCCACTGGCAAATGTACCAAAACCGACCGCACTGATGCCAGCCAGCAGCGCTGCAAGTAGTGTGGGTTGCCTAATTATCGAACCGCAATTATTTGCCTCGGCAGACACGTTCAAGAAGGAGCTAAGCGCTCCAACTATTGGTTTATTCCATAATATAACATCACCCGCAACAACTACTGCCTCTACGGCTCGCATCAATCCACCGCTAATATCGAAAATACGTCGTGTGCAACCATCGCCACAAACAGCAGCGATTAATCTGAGCTTTAGTGCAACACAAGCACAACAAACGGCGAATAACAACAGCAGCAACAATAACAACACGCTTAATAATAGCAACAATAATAATTGTGGTCAACCGCCACCGGCGAAAGTGCGCAAAACAAGTGATCGTGCTGAGGTCGATATTTCGGCAATATTGCAAGCGAATCGCGACTTAGATGCCAATACGTTATTTTTCCTCAGTTTGGCGCGTATGGTACGCGCAATGCCAACCAAATTCCAATCGCTTGCAAAAATGCGTTGCATGCGTATTGTCAGCGACATAGAATTGGAGCTGGAGAATGTAAATGAATGTGGGGGTATGCCATCACACGATGATTCACACGCTGGCAAATTTTGTAGCATTGACTCGTCCCCTTCACCACCGGATGGCGCAACCATTATACCAAGTAATCCCGTGTCAGACAGTGGACCAACAGAACACTTCGTTTATGTGATGTCGCCATCACGTGTGGAGAGCATGATTGATATTTCATCCGACGAAGATGGCACCATGAATGGCAATTAATTGGGTACAAATATACATAACTCAATAAAATAGTGAAATGTAAATATTTTATCAAAGATACTCAGAATAAAATTAAGTTAATTTTAAAAATATCAAAATTGCTTCAAGAAATTCAAATAGATATTACAGAAAAACGTATGTACATACATATGTAAGTACATAGGTGCATTTTATTAAATAATACAAAAAGTTTTTTCTTGATCTTGATCGGTCAATTTGTATAGCAGCTACTTGCTAAAGTGGTCTAGTCTGAAAAATAAACAATTTCTTCAGAGATAGTAGCCTTGGACATAAATCCGTGCAAAATTTCATGAAGAGATCTGGTTAAATAATAATGTTTACCATAAAAGGACTTGAGTTTGATTAGTTTTTGTTGTTGTAGGGGTAGTAAACATTTTGGAAACAATTTCGAGAAATGATGCCGAATTGACAGTCCTTGGCTGGATAAAAATTCAGGTTCGTTCCGGTTACTTAGACCCGAAAGTCGAGGGGATCTATAGGTGTCCTATATCGGAAATTCTGACAAATGACACGCTTCTTAGTGAGAAATGGACACATCATAACACGAAAACTGAAGAACTGTACGAATGGACGAGTTGACAGCCCTTGGCCGTATAAAAATTCGGGTCCTTTCCGGTTACGTAGACCCGAGTCATGTGAACTAAATCGAGTTCGTCACTCTGAATATTTGCACACATGTGTATCTAAATACTTTATAGGGCACACGACGATTTCTTTTGTGTGTTACAAATATCGTAGCAAACTTAAAATACTCAGTTCAGGGTATACAAATTTGAAGACATTATATTACGATTAAAGACACTACAAATAAAAAATGTCAATAAAATAAGTTGAAACCGAAATGTATGAAATAAACTTTTAAAAATAACTGATGGTCACAATATTAAAACTATATAATTTGAAACAAAAAATATTAATTTACTTTTCGTTTATTTTCATACTTATTTATAGATATCGATTAATGTTTGCTAGAATTTTACAGCATGTATGAAAATATGTAGAGATTTTTTCATTGGTATAAAAAGTAATCCACATTTAATCTCTAGTTGGAAAGTTTGACACAAAAAGTTGAATGAATTTCATTCAAAGTCTACAAATCTCACTAAGCGAGATTGAATCGCCCATTTCGAAGCAGCATTAAATCTAACCTTGCACCTTGCTCTTAGCGGTGAAGGCAAAGTAAGCAATACCACCAACAGCCAAAGCGGCTACCAGCTCAGCCTGCACCCATGGACCTTTGTAAGCACTCTTTGTAGCTACAGTAATATCAACAAGCGATTTCACATTAGCCACTTTGTCGCCATCGCGTTGCGCTTTGCGTACGTTGGCAAAACCTTCCTCATCGAATAAACGTACAGCTACATTACCACCGCCGCTTTTCTTGATTTCCTGTGTCCAGCTTACCTATAACATAAAAAAACAATGTAATATGCCACATCACAAGTGAGTTATCTCGTGCCATTCGTTATTGTAATGGGAAAACTTACTTGGTATTTGCCATCGCCAATCTTTGCAACTGGTACAATTTTTCCGCAGGGAAATTCGGCAAACAAGTTGGGTTGAACATTGTTTCCACAACTTAATGAGAATTCACCAACATGCGCCACTTGTGTAAGGATTGTAGCATCCTGAGTGCTGAAGGATGTTACACTCACTTTGGGGCTTGTGCAGGTGGTGGCCAAAGCGGAACCAGTGCACAGGCAAACAAGGAATACGGCAAGTAAATTATGTGACATTATAATTGTTATTTATTACAAAATAATACAATTGTTAAACAACTTAGCACAACGTTGAAGTAAATCACGACAAAGTAGCACAGCTTTCACTTGGTAGCAATTTTGACAATTGTATTTCAGAAATGTCATGCCACGTCGTGCTATAAGGCAAACTTCGGTAAACACATCGTCAATTTTCGTAGTTAAGTTCGAAACAATGTAGCCAAGTCAATGCAAATGGCCAATTCATGTGAAATGCAACTAAAAAATTATGAAACGCGTAATAGTTAATTAAAAAAGTAGAAAATTACAGCAAATATAAATATATATACGTTACCTTTGCAACATTTCAAAACTTTTTAAAATTTGGAAATGAATTTTGTTGTTATTAAAGCAAAATAAAAACATTACAAAGCACAAGAGATTTTACGCTTATTCCCGTGTACAATAAATTTAAGTATCAACTAAACAACTTATTTACATTAGAACAGCAAATATGTTAAATATTAAATTTTTCATTATTATTTAAAACTTACCGTATGAAGTTTTTAATTGAAAACTACGCAATAAAATTCACACTATATAAACGACGCCCACAAATTCTAGTTATTTGTAACTGCTAATGCGCTGTAATGAGTGATGTGAGCTAATGCAAATCGATAAATCTGCGATTTTGACCATTAGGAACGAATGCAGGATTGTTCGAAATTGAAAATGCTACAACTATTGTGGTAGAAAATGTTTGAATCCACACAAAGCTGGAAAAATCGAACATGTTAAAATTATTTTTGCAAATGTAATCCTAAATATCCCCGCAACGTAACGGTCAATTGTAATCTTCCTGTTTCATATCGTAGGTTTCATTTAATATTTCGGGATTTGGCAACATTAGTGTTGCAATTGCAGTCAGTAGGTTTTGGCATACAAGCGCTATTTGTGTTGTTTAGACTAACTTAAAATATTCATCTTGGCCAAAAAATGGAATTAAGCCGCGAACATATTTACGAGATTATTTTTTACAACTTTCGACAAGAATTAATTTATCAAGAGTGCATATATGAAGTTAATTCAATATTTGACGATGCGGAAATTCATAAAGGGCCAGTATTTATCGATGCTATGGTGAATTTAATCGAAGTCTTAGATCACTCCAAGACGAATTTCGAGAAGGTACTGAAAGATCGTCATGTGATCACCATTGAGTTAACTATTGGCATTAGTGACTGTTAAAAAAAGTCACGTTGCAGAGTGGAATTCACCATGAGACTAAGACATTTGATTATGTTGGTCATCTCTACCTCTCTGCCCCCAAGGGTAAGGTTCCTTAGACTGGGCACGGACCTACGCCTCGTGAACGAGATGATGTTCGTCTTGGAGAGGTTGATGTTCACCTCATATAATGACAATGTCATTTGCGTAACCTTGACAGCGGATCCCATTGTGGCTGAACATGTAATTCAGCCAAAAGCTAGATCTCCGGACTTATTTATATGGCTCTTCGTCGATACAGAGGTTACTCCAACCATCCGGAGCCTTCGACTTTTCTACTGACTGCGCGCCAGGTCGAGGTGCACACGCCCTCATTCTGATTTCTTATCAGCCCGAGAACAAACACGTACGGCTTGCCTGCGCAATTTGGAGGAAACATGGTCATGCTATGCATGGGCGGGATGTCTTCTCTTCTTGTAGCGCAGAGGATGGGGCTTTCCAGCTTGAGAGCGATTATGCAGATCCTCTGAGAAGCATCACCCTTGACAGCTGGGAGATGCCATGAATGCCTTGCCCCACGACAAGCAAGGGATAAGGGAGATTTGAGAAGTGAAGCAGAAGATACATTATAAAAATGTTGGGATTTTTTCAAAAGGAGCATTTTTATAAATTATATTAAATTCGATAGTCTTTAAAACAAAATTTTTTGAGAAGGCAAGGAGTCATTAACAAAATCTATTTTATTAAATAAATAATTATTAGCTAATGGCATGGTAAAACAATGAACAACAAAAATTTTTCTTTATTTTTGTTATTAATATTCATATTTTGGTTTTTTTTTTAATGGCAAACAATGAATCGCTAATTAAAATCGAAAGAATACCCGTTTTATCGCTTGATTTATTAGTGGCTTATTTAAGCGTTTGAATAAATTTGGCATTTTTTGCGTGAAGGTTGAAGTGTTTGTTGCGCAAAAAATGGCGGCCTATAGCGAGGAATGTGACCCTGAAATTGACTGCTGCCCGATATCGGCTCTTACATGCACGGGTATACACATATAAACTTAGTATATTTGCCCATATGTTTGTGCTTATACATATGCATGAGGTATGAGTGTATATACATATGTATAGAGACAAGTATGTATGTATGTATATGGATTTGGTGCTTTGTTCACTTTGATTGCTGTCATGCACGACAACTATGCATGCCTATCACAATTGCCGAATTCCAGCTGTCATAGATGCCACCAAATGCTCCCGGTACTAGGCTACCAAATATACATCCTTCTGTATATGAGTATATTCTATTCGAATTTGACATTTGACTTACTAAAATGTGCGCAATTATAGTTTAGTAGTGATGTATTTATGTATGTGCTATGCAGTTGTGGGAGTTAATATGTTTTTTGTGTTGTTTTTGTTTTGCTAAATTCTTTTTTTGTTAGCCTGGTATCCTTCAATCGTTTATTCGCCGCATTTATCGTTGTGGACCTATAATTAGTGAAGCATTTTCGAGTTCGCAGCTGGAGTTTGAGGGCGCCGAAAGTGTGTCATGAGTTGACGAAGTAAGATTTCATAATTCTTATTCAAGTGCAAATGCGATGTGATGTCACCAAAAAATTCGCAGACACGTGTGGAAAGTCCTTGTAACACTTACAACACGATTTATCATAAAACGAATTTTTACATTGACGATTGAATTATGCATATTAAAAATAGTTACAGGGCAAGAACACCATGGGAATATAAGCATATGTGTATATAACAAACCTTCTGTACACCACTAGAAGAATATAAATCAATTCTTTTAATTGATATTAAAATAAAGAGGCTGCCTAAAAACTAATGGAAGTAGTATCTCGACTCGCCTCTACGGTCTCTATGTATTTATTAAAATTAAATTTCTTACCGGTTGCCAGTGATGCTGCTTGGTAAAATCATCTTAAGACTTCTTTCTTTATCATCCCACCGTTGCGAGATCAAGGCTAAATCACCTCGTATCACACTGCTTTAGACGTCCAGGTGAACTAGCGGGAGAATAAAACGTCTAAGAAGATTTGTTAAGAGTTGGACATGGTTTCTGATGATCCAAAGAACTTTATATATATTTATGAGTCAAGCATTTGAAAATCTCCTCTGCAGTCTAAATCTTATATTAATTGTCAAGCTGATCCCAGCAAGTCACAACTACATGTGTGTGTAGATGACCAAATGTTCCACGACATCTTTAGATGCAGCTTTATTAAAGTTAACTGTGAGCTTAAAGGGTTATTTACAGTTAGAAGGCCACAAAAAGCGAATTTTCCAAGTTTTTTTTTTAAATATTTATATGGAAAGCTACAGCTGATCTTCAGGAGGTCCTCTCAAAGATGACGTTTTGGGTTGGCCACTATATCTCTGAATTGGATCCTCTGATTAAAAAACCGAACAGGTTTCGTAAAAATAATGTTAAATCCAGTAATTAATCGAAGGAATAAGCAAAATAATTTTTTTTTTTGACAAAAGGGCGGTTTTTTTGACCAAAAGTTCGGCTTAAATTGTTAATAAAAAAATATTTGTCGATGAGAGAAAATCTTCATTTATTTACTAAGTAATATATTTAAGAAGCATGTGTTAAACTTTGAGCTTAATCGGTTTAGCGGTTTAGCCGTTTTCAAGTAATGTTGGTCACCGACTTTAAAACACCATTTTGAGAAAAATGCATTCAAAGTTTGGCCTTGTACTTCCAAGTATTCTGAAATACCTTTTCAGATTTGAGTGTAATTTCGAAAATATTCCCCATATGAAATATTCTGCACGTATTCTTAAATATGTGTACATTAGGAAAATAAAATAAAAAAAACGGATTTTTTGAAAATTCGAACTGTTTACAACCTCTTAAATCGGATAATTGCCGAAGAATTTAGTTTTAGACTTAATTTTTTCCAAAGCTTTATGCGTTATTTTTATCGACAAAATAATCATTTTCTTAAATTATCAAAAATTCAGAAGTACAAATCAATAACAACTATGCTAGCATATTTGGTTTTACCTTAGATAGCACAAAATTTCTATGCATTCATAAACATATAAAATCCATAGCTTCTCAAACTGTCCCCTTTAAACGCAAATTTGCCCGCATACACTAAAGTTACTCATACGCTATGGTGACACAATGCGATCTCAAGTTGCCACACTCGATAGCAAATCAGTTACAACAAAGACTGTTGCCAATTTACTTTATAAACTACATATTTCAATATACTACAGCCACAGAGGATAGCAGAGCTTCATATAAATTGCTAACCTTATAAAATTAAAAAAGAAAAAACAATGCTGAAAGGATTTTCGTTGCCGTTAGAAGAGAATGAAAAGTTGTTGTGCTACCATTACACACAAATACACAAAGCAAAGCCGTGAGGATGTATGAGAGAGGGAGAGAGGGTAGCTATTTGAGTGATAATGCTCAAAGGGCTCATTGACTCCAAGTGCCACATAAACAAAGCGACGCAAGCATAGAGAAATAACAAGATTTACATATTTTCACACATACATACATGCTTTGTTGCTCTTGTGAAATGAAAAGAAAAGTTCGCCATTCATATCTACCGCACAATGCAATCAATGAATAGTGCGCGTGGCGAATATGAAGGGTGAAATGCAGGCATAGAGGGGGTAAACGTGATTGGTAAGAGTATTATTGTGTGCGTGTATTTGTGTATGTAGGTAAGTACTGTGTTTGTGTTTGCGCGGGCGTAATAAAAACTTAGCATGACTTATAGCTAGCATGTTGGAGTAACAGAGTTACAACAGCAACAATATTAGTAAGAACAATAACAAAAATAAGAACAACAAAAAAATAACAAAAATGAAAATTACAACACTAATTTAAAAAAYAACAACAACAATACCAAATAACAACAACAACTACAAAACCAACAATACTGAGAAAAATTACAAAAAAAATATTTACCAACAACATAACAATGTAAAAACAACAAAATTTATCAAAACAACAACAACAACAAGCTCGCGTTAGAGCACACCGACAACTAACTTGGTATTGAAGGTGTCTCTGGCGGAAATGGAACAAGAAAAGAAAAATAAAACTCCAGTCTACAATAAAAACAATAATAAACAAAACGAAAAGTGTGCAAAAACCGTTGCCTGCAACACGAAAACAGCCAATGAACCGTTGCGCCGCAGCCTGCGAGGGAGTGCAAGTGTTTTGGCTTCTCCGCGCTTTGAGCGCTTTGCCGCTCTGCTCCCGCCTTCGCCCCGGTAGTTACGCCACGCAAATACCTACACTAAAGCTATTAACAATATCGTTGGCAACGTGTATAAATATGTGCCACTAAATGTGGCACATGGGATTTTTCGAGTACTCTTCGCTCCAACTTATGCCCCAATCGCTGTGCTGTGGATGCGCTCTTGAAACAGTCAATGCGCGACCACCGACTCTACCGAACCAGCTGCCATAATAGCCGGGATATCGGTATCAGCGAAATAATTGGCATTTGTATTGACTGCTTATTGCCAAACTTATTTCGGCTTAAACGAAAAAAATTTACAAAAAAAAATTATAATAAAAAAAAAAACGAAAATCTAAACAATGCAAACAAGCACTTGAGCAATCACCGCGGCTGATCAATAAATAGCAATTTGTATGGCATTGTATTTGCATTAATTATCGGTGAAAATAATAAAAATCGTGCTACAAAGCGTGTTGGGTGTGCTTTTTTTACCGTTGCTATAGCGGGTGTGCCGTGTGTGTGCGTGTAATGCAGTCAGTCTTGTTGTGAATATCATGAACTAAGCTAATAGTAACAACAAAAGACACGTCAAATACTTAAATTTGATTGAATCAAGCATAAGCGCCTAAAAGCAGGCAATTACGGTGGAAATTAAAAAGAGCACGCGCCACGCCAGTCAGTTTGTCGAGAGTTAGTGTGCGCTTTTAAGACTCGCTTTAATGGCTTTGTCGCTTAGTACGCGTCAAGCGGTTTCGCAAATGCCTTCCACCGCATGGGCAAGGCGGACACAGCAGCAGCARCAACGTTTGCCGAGTCAACCGCGCGCGTCCATGCATTTGCGTCTGCAAAAGCAGCATTCATTCAGCGAAGCCAATCGCACGCAGCCAATGGGCGCCGGCGGTGGTGGTCATTTGTTTGCTGCGCGTAGAGCTGGCAGTGGTTACCTGACACGTGGTCTCTCTGTGGATCGTTCGCTGGAGAGTATACGTCAGAAGTCAGTTGCGGCGCATGAAGCGCCAAGCAAACGCATTAATACGCGAAAATCCGCTAAAAGTGGTGGAGTGGGATTGAAAGGCTTCAAAAGTACGCATGCAGGTTCAACGTCGTCGCTTTTAAAATCGTTGGATCAAGAGTTGAAAGAAGTTAACGGTCAGTTAGGTTACCGTTACGGTCGCAATAGCGCATGTGTTCCGACAAATAGTCAAGATCAAACTGAGTAAGTACCTCTTAAGAATTCTTTATAATTTTTTACCTGGTTAAACAGGTAAATAGTAATAATAAAAGCTTAAATTCGTGTGTCAGAAGTTTTAGTTAGTCGCATCTTATAATCCAAAGAAATATGTAGGTGTTTCTATAGGGGAAAACTTTCATTTTCCTGTTTCCCGGGATTCGACAAATGAGCAGCTTCTTGAGAAGAAGAGTGTGTTTGCAAAAATTTCAGATTGATAACTCAAAAACTGAGGAACTAAACCGCGTATATACAGACGGGCGGACAGATCCTTTTACTCATTCCATCATGCTGATTACTTTTACGTTGTAGGGTCCGCGATATTTCCTTCTGGGTGCTACAAACTAAGGGGGAAACTTGATATACAGTGTTCAGTTTAAAAATGTTTCTAAAACTAAAAAAAAAAAGTACTTTCTCTGCTCGTATACTACTTGGAAATGTATGTAGATGAGGAGAAGTTAGAAGAGCGGAGGCGCTTTTTCATGAACGGGTCGAAACTAGAAAGGAAGTTTGGAGGGTGAGGGGAAATTCTGTAAGAAGCTCTGAATCATCTTAGCTTTAGGCTTCCGGGCTACTGCATTGCTATTCAGGAAAGGGTGAAGTGCATACTACTTGGATCCCCTCTGTCGTCTCAAAATGCTTGCTTTTCAACGGCCTTTTCAAGCAAAGAAACAAAAAAAGTTCGGGGGGACATATTTGCGTTGTGGGGCGGCTACGGAAGCGTTAGGTTGGGTAGGCTTGCTTGATCATAATTTTAATTCTTAATTTTGACTGTTGAAATTTTTGTTTCTGTAAAGCTCTGTTGCTATGACTCGGCTATTTCCGCTCGTTGCGCCCCTCGCGTCGGTTGGGCGGGAGGAGGGTAATCGTTGGGTATTATTATTATTATATCAAACGTCTCAGACGCTGATTTATCGAGTTTCACACAGAATTTAATCGCGTACCTCTGCCCTAACGAACGCTAAATTTACGGCTTGCACCACTCACAGAAACACGTCGTGTGAAAATGTTTGTCCCGACTATACAGTTGCTCGGAGACAACTGACCAGCCGCTCGTTCGTTAGCTAGGAGCGCCCTCTACCGAATCCAGTTGGTTCGCGCACGCTCCGAAGTACAGTCGCGACGGAAGAAAATCAGTCCTATTACTTTTTGGAAAAACCTTGTAAGTATTGGTAATGGAAAAATTATATCGGATTTGGTCCTGCATAGCTTGAACTTAGCCAGATAAGAATTTTTATACCCTGAACAGAGTAAATTAAGTTCGCCATAAACTTTGCCATACCTTGAAGGAGACTCTATAAAATTAGAGGATTTAGCCATATCCGTCTTCATGTATACATATATACGAACTAGTCCCTCAGTATTTGATATATCGATCTGAAATTTTGCACATGCCTTTTCCTCTTCAATGAGCTTCTCATTTATCGGACCACAATAGCATATAGCTGAACGATAGGAATCAACTTCTTGTATGGAAAGCTTTTTCATTTTAGTAGATGCTTATCTTCATCATCGATATTGGTATGGGCTATTCTCCAAGGCAACGGTGCAATCTCCGATGAAATTGTTTAGATCGAGTCACTGTAGCATAAAGATAAGATTCAAGTGCTTAAAGGTATCATTTGTATTTGAGAAAGGTATTATAGCTTCGGAACAACCGTATAACTATTTTATTATTATTATTTTTTTTTTAATTTCGCTATTCATCGTCCTTTCACGCATTTATGCAATTTAATCTACTTTGAATCAAATTATATCCAACTTTTGTTATTCAATTTATGGGTAAATGGGTCAAAAGACAGCAAAACTTATTATATTTTCGCAAATAATGTGTGTATGTGTACACGATACATGAAAAGTACCGTTGTGTATGCCGTAATAGTTTTGAGCTCAATTTCATTTAATAGTTAGTAACGGTAAATATCTAGTGTCTGAAATCACGATATCGTTCATTGAACCATATTTTTACTTGTATAGTTTCTAGTGAGCACTCTACAATTATTGCTTTATTTTTAGAACTCAGCACGGACACACACATTGTCTACGTAAAAGTGAATGTAAATAAGTTTTACATACTGACATTACAACAATAACAGTAGATGAGTGTATTTGCGTGTGTGTTTAAAATATTATTTTCATCAGCACTTACAAATAACATAACCTCAAAGGAAAAAATGCAATAAATACGATAAATTGAAATGTTGCATGTGGATATTTGAATGTAGTTACTTATATAATATATACATATACTATGTATGTATAAATACGTTTTATATGTACAAAACTGACATGATAGTCGTAAATATAATTTCCTTTTTGCCGTTACCGGTTGCATAAATCAATCAATTGTGATGGCTTCAACAACATAACAATTATATGATATTTTAATATTCTTCAGCACACAAGCAGCATTCTTCATAAGCTTATTATACATACTTATGAATGTAATTGATGTCATAGCGTTGAGGCGTTGCCCAATCGTCATGCAACAAATATTATGGATATTTATAAAAACCTATTAAAAATCTTTGTAATGTTGTTTGAACTCTTAATATATCCACTTCTTAATATAGTACTTTCACTTCAAAATGTTGACAGTTAACTTACATGACATGAGCATGTTTGTGCATTTAAATATCCGTTACTTCATATGCATTACTTTCGCATTTATAGGGAGGAAAGTCGCAGCAGCGAATCAAATACGCTGCTGCCTCCATCCGAGCATCAGGGTAAAGCTGCAAATTGCTCGCCAACACTCAAGCGGCATAACAGTAAAGTGAATTTGAATATTGTGCTTTCACATGCCATTAATTACAAATCGTC
This sequence comes from Bactrocera latifrons, assembly GCF_001853355.1. Taxonomy (NCBI): domain Eukaryota; kingdom Metazoa; phylum Arthropoda; class Insecta; order Diptera; family Tephritidae; genus Bactrocera; species Bactrocera latifrons. The sequence goes on along the minus strand of NW_017535852.1, from coordinate 1,607,668 downwards.
AAACGGCAACGAGTCCAATACCAGTGATATCGAAAGCGCTTCTGAAATCACGGAGCACAAAGTAAGCTGGAAATAAAATTATAATTAAAATAAACCATTAGTAAAGCCTACATATTTACAAATACACATGTATGTATATACTTAATTATTTACGCATTAGCGAAAAACAACAACAACACGAACGCTGCGCAGCGATTTGCCTGCTCGCACTCTTGCGCCTGCCGGTAACGCCACAAACACAGCAACAACTGTCACTGCCAATGATACTGTCCAACAGCGGCGTGCACAATATCGTTCTAGTCGCAATGTCGCAATAAACACAAGCGTTAACTTAGCAGCCAGTGCGCCCACAGCGTATAACGCCACTGTAGTTATTAATCAGCAGGAGGACGTAGTCGCCGCACCCTTGACCTCCAATACAAGTGGTGGCGCGTTCAACGCTGCACCATCGCTAATCGTACAACGTCGTCCGCCTTTGGTGCGTGCTATGTCCGCGCCGGTGCGTTCGCATTCGCTCAATGAGAATAGCAAAGGTGTGTTTGCGTTTCAGAAACGTAAATTGCGTCGTCGTAAGCCAATCACGCGCAACGCCAGTGTTTGCGATAAAAGTGATGATGATGTACTCTTCGATTTGAATGGCGCTAATGGCAAAAAACAGTCAATACCGCGTACACGTTCCACATTGGCGGTCGATGTGATTACACTGGTTTCGCTCGTCAGCTCTGAGGGTAGTGATTCGGAAAAGGAAGATAGCCCACCGGAAACCGGGCAGCGCAATGCAGAACGTTCGCGTAGCACTGGTGCACCTACATTGCGTAAGACGGGTAAATCAGGTAAGAGCATCAGGCTTGGGCGCAATTTAATCGATATAAATTGCATTCATTTGTTATCGAATCAATCAATTATGTGTAAATTATTGATATTGTAAATAAAATATACATTATATTTTTAGTTTTTAATCCAAGATGTTGGGATAAAAAAAGGATTTGCAAGTTGTTGTTGAAATTAAACATTACAATTATTATAAAAAGGAATTGAAAATTTAATTAATTATTTTTGAAAAATGGGTTTTTTGAAAATCAAATTTTTAATCATCATGGATTTTGAATAAAAAATTCGATACCCTGCTTACAGTTATGTTTATTAATTTTCTTGACGACTGACATTTTGTAATATAAATTTTGGAAGAAAATATTCTTTAGATGATTAATTTTAATTATATTATATTACATTTATTAAGTTTAATTACAATTCGATTATTTATAATTTTAAGCAGATCACATATCAAATTATTAGTACGTTTGAAATATCAAATTGTTTAATAAAACTCCAGTAGTCTTAGAAATCAAGCTTAAAATTATTAGATTTTTTAATAAAACTCTAGTAAACTTATAAATAAAATAAAAAGTTTTAATAAAATTCTCGTAAATTTATACATATAAAAAATTTAAATATTCTCCCAATATTTCGATTATTGCTTAATATCATCCCTAAAAAAAGTATATTTACTTATTGCCAGTTTCCTTCCAAGAGAACTATCCACCAAACTTTCAACTAGCTACAAAGGAATATTCACATATGATACGTCGTGGCTCGATTGCACCATTAGCTGCACGCTTACGCTCCAACCGACCACCAACAGCACCGCCAGTATCAATTTTCATGAATGAAGTAAACGGCAATAATGCAATGGCAACAAATGTCACAACAAACTTGGAAAGCAACGATAGTGGGGACTCAAATGCTAACAATGTCGCGGATGGCACGCAAAACACCGCGAAAGGCGCAGCGGAGCTTGCAAGTAAGGACAAACAAAACGAGGAATATATCTACCCGGAATACGTGCGCACGTTGAAGGAGCGCGAGTGTTGGAAATTATATCGTAAAATGTCTGTTAAAGGTGTTAGTGTCACTTATGAGACGGTGTTGCGTGGCATGCTGACACCGACTGAATTCCGACAAATACAAAAACAAAGGGAAATTGAAGAAGCAAAATCACGGGCTTTAGAGGAGGAGAAGGATACAGCACTCGAACAGCAGACACCCACTTCAGCAGTAGATCGTTTAACGCAGAAATTGTTGAAAAAGTAGTTGAAATTTTAGAAAAAAGATTATATATCTGAATATTACAATTAAAAAGTAGTTTATATTGTAATCATATAGAGTACATATGTATATGTAGTGAAATGTTGCAAAGTGTAGGATAAAGCTTTGTTATATTGAGCATTTTTTTAATAAAATTAACACGAGTGCGCTTACTTAGAACACTTAATTCTGGATATTTTTCAAACAAGTAATTGGTAAGTAGTTAGCCAACCAACAGGCGGTATTCAAAATTAATATGAGTATAGATAACTAATAAAAAATTATTCTTTATTAATTTATTTTAATTAAAAGTTTTCTGATTTTTATTTTATTTATGTAATTATACTAATTTCAAAACACACTTACAACTTTTTATTTATAATATATATTGTTTATTAAATTTGATTTTTATTTAAATTTGAACGCAACCCATTTAATTAACGCCATTTCGATAGAATATACCGTTTCCGGCTTCTCCATTGGTGCTAATGCAACCATGAATATTATCGATAACTGATTAACTTTACAATCAGCTGATTGTTGTTATTTATTGCAAAGAGTAAACTTCAGATTAGTATAGATCATTAATCCGGTTTATCACTAAATTTGTGAATAAAAACAAGCAATGAGACATAAAATTGTTAAAATTAATTCAATTAGATATTAATACGAAATCAGTTAATTGTGTGCAGCATTTAAACACTGCGTAAGTATAGATGTCTGAAACTAAAAATAATAGGCGACATCTGCAACTAATTATATACAATCAACAGCCCTTTAACACTTAAAAATGTGGATAATCAACGCGATTGTGGTGCATTTATTATTACTTGGCTCCATATTTGTTATATATTTTCGTTCACCAATCATAGCTGGTTTGCAGCCCCAAAAGCCAATACATTTGGAGGCGCCTGCAAAACGACTAGTTCTCATTGTGACTGATGGTTTGCGTGCAGAATCGTTTTTTCGTAATGGTTGTGAAGACATACCAAATTTAAGTAAATTAATATTAAAAACAAATGGTTTGGTTGGCATTTCACATACGCGTGTACCAACTGAATCAAGACCCGGTCATATAGCGCTCATCGCTGGTCTATATGAAGATCCATCGGCTGTAACACGCGGTTGGAAACGCAATCCTGTCGATTTTGACACCGTATTCAATCGTAGTCGGCATACATACGCTTGGGGCGCTGCAGATGTGCTGCATATATTTTCACGTATGGGTGGCATAGAGAGTGAGCAAAGGCTACTTATTGACGCATATGACCACGAACTGGATTTCTCCGGTCGTGATAAAACCTATGAATTAGATGACTGGGTATTTGAACGTGTGCGCCAACTACTCTCACGCAAGCGTGTGGAGCTGCGTGAGCAGAAACAAATTATTTTCTTTTTACATTTGTTGGGCTTGGATACGGCTGGGCATGTGTATAAGCCTGGAACGCAAAATTTCTTAGAAAATTTACATCGCACTGAACGTGGTATAACGGAGTTATATGAGGAGTTCGAAAGCGTATTTCCAGATAACCGCACTGCTTATGTGTTGACTTCCGATCATGGCATGACAAATGCAGGTGCGTTGAGTTTTTATCTAGTTTAAATCTAATAATAAAAACTCTCTTTTAAATTTTTTAAAGGATCGCATGGCTCCAGTGACGCATTTGAGACTGAAACACCGTTCTTCCTTTGGGGCGCCGGTGTTACTAACGATATTAGCTGTGAAAATAAATATAAAATTGGCGCCGACATCACGCGCCCCCGCTGTAACATGCAACAAGCGCAAATAGCACCATTTATGTCAGCTTTAATTGGCATTGCGCCACCAATGAATAACGTGGGTATACTGCCGTTAAAATATTTAAATGCTACGCCCGAATATAAAGCGCACGCGGCGCACAGCAATGCTCTTCAACTTTTAGCACAATTTCAAACGCTTTTGACAACACATCAGCGCGGACTCTTCTCAAGTTATCTATTAAGTTATAATGAACTCAATGAAGCAGTTATTGCACAATATTTAGTGCATACGAAAAAGTATATGCGAAATGGTCAATATGAAGATGCTATTAACGGTAGTTATAACATAATGCAGCTTGTTTTAAAAGGCATCGAGTATTATCAGGGTTATTATCGACGTCCATTGCAGCTTAGTACCACAGCTACCTTTATATGTTGGATAATCTATTGTCTACAACTGCTACTAGGACAACGACAAGCGGTGAAGCATTTTCAAGGTCGCTTAACGGTAACATTTAAGCAAAAGTTTGGTCTACTTGTCGTCTGCGTGTTGCTCCTATTGCAGCGTGTGCCATTGGTGATAGCATTTTACCTGCTGCTACCGTTACTAGTGTGGCTGTTGTTAGTGCAGAAGCAAGGCATCTCTTTACTGCCACTTATACGTGCCATGCCGCTAATACAATTGTTGGCGTTAGTTTTGTGCGCAGAACTGTTTGTCTATAGTTTCTTTGATCGCAAACTTATTTCCCTAAGTTTTCTTATTTATTCAGTATTTATTAATTTACGCGCTTTTCCAGCTAAAAATTGCAAATTTTACATATGGCTTGTGTTAAGCTTAGTTTTGTCTACATTTCCGCTGCTGCCGCCAACTCTTGGCTATAGAAACACATGGCTGCTGCTGCTCGGCATGTGCGTCACGTTGCTGCGCCCATTTGCCGTTAAGTCACACATGCATTGGCATATAAAAGTGCCAGCGTTGATATGCTTAATCAACGCTTTGCTTGTCAGTTACTGGCATGCACAACAAAGCGGTGTACCATTCTTATCGCACGCACTCTCCTGGTGTTTTCTGCTGTATATTTTTGCTTTAATTACTTTTCATCGAACGTCCGTTTTGAAGCAACGCATTGAGCTTTTATTTTTCCTATTAACCTCCCTATACACTTTATTATGCACATCCTATGAATCGCTTTTCATTGTAATGCTCTCTTCAGAGTTAATGCTCACACTGGCCGTGCAGCCCATGCAACTGCCTTTATCACGCAGGCTAAGTGACTTCCAACCGCAAAGTTGGAAAGGACAGCCGACGGCCGTCAACTCACCACAGCAATTGCAAGCGGTGCTCAAGTTGTCCTTCACCATATTACTCTACACACTGTTCTCCTTTTTCGGTACTGGCAACATTGCATCGGTCAGCTCCTTCGATCCGAATATTGTGCGTTGCTTTTTGAGCACTTTCGCGCCATTCATTATTATGGCATTAGTCATATTGAAATTAGTCATTCCTGTTGTGTTGAATATAACAATTATTTATGGCATGTCGTCATTTGCACGCGCCAATGAGCAGGCCATCTTCATTTGTCTGCTGCTAATCTGTGATGTGATGGGCTTGAATTTTTTATTCTTGGTTAGAAATGAAGGCTCATGGCTGGAAATTGGCACATCGATTTCGCACTTTGTCATTATGGAGGTGACCACACTAGTGCTGGTGATTTTCACATACTTTGCCAAATTGTTGTTGCGTTTAAATGAAAAGGTGCAAAATGTGGAGTAGCCGAAAATTTAAGTAGTATTATTTATGAAGAAAATATGTACATAATTATTGTTTTTTATGTTATTACATATTAATTATTATCATTGTATACTATTATCATAATTAAATTTTTTAATTTTTAAATATAAAATTTTAATAAATCCAAAGTGTGAATACACTTTGATAAAATCAAAAGTTTGAAAATCAATAATAATCAAAAATTAGAAAGTTAAAAATTTCAAAATGGAGTAACTGATGAAGCGGTAGATAGCCATGATTCGATCTTAGGAATTTGAACCAAACAAAAAATAAGTTATTAATCTAGAATAATGTTGCAAGGCCGGGTTCAACAGAAAGGTTGGCAATTTTTTTCACGAGATGGCGACTACTCGGAAAAGCAAACAATTTTTTCACCATATTTGGGGAGTACATAGTATGTATATTTCAGACATAAACAAAAAAATTGCCGGTAAATCGTTCCAGTAGCACCTGAGAAATGTGGTTGTTGTTGTAATGGTTATATTGTTCCCGTTAGGATGGTAATGATTAGATAAGTTGGTTACTGTCATGTTGAGACTGTGATTTGACTAGTTGAGGAAGGACCTCTTAAAGCTAGCTAGAAGGCGGTTCTGCTGCAAGCAACTGGCTGCAGGGATGATTTCTGCGAAAGCAATGCAATGAGTGCAGTTAATTACGCCCCATAACTGCGAGCATATGGGCCTCACTATGCAGGTGTGCAATGGGAGACATCAAGAGGCATCCTGTAGTAGTTCGGAGTGCAGTGTTCTGATAAGTTTGTCTGACCTCGTCTGCGTTTCACTACATCCAGGCGATCATATTGGTGCGGCGTAATTAAAGACTGGCCGGTCGATTACCTTGTATGTTTCCAATAATGTTTCTTTGCCACACGTGCTGCCGGCTAGCGACCTGAGAAATCGTGGGTATCGTTTCGAAAAAATTAATTTCGAGAAAAACAGGTTTAAATTTTCGCGTAAGGTATTTAAAATATTTTTAAATTAAAAAAATGCAAATTTTTTCTTTCCATTCTCATTTATAAATGAAATGCTTATGCAATCTTTTTATATATGT